>NW_013954020.1:28754-37510 GCF_001266775.1 Austrofundulus limnaeus
GGAAGATCCCATCACCACAGCGGGGTGAAGCAGTTTGTACAAAAAGTAAAAGAGCCAAAATCCACCTTTTTTTGAATAATACACTAATAGTAAGCTCATTTCTAAATTGTTTACTGGAAATTAAGACCTGCAGTTTAAAAAAAAGGCAATGTAGAAGCTCTAAAAGGGGAAATGGCCCCAACTCAGCCGCTGCCATTTTGGAAGCTGTGGCAGAGGATGTTTGATGTTTTGTGATTTTATCTCACTTATTTTCCCATTGCTATGTTGGGTTTGTATTCAGTGGCGCCTGCAGGCGCTTTGGGTCATGACCGAAAGAACGAGGTCCCGGATACAAGCGGCCGAAATGGGTTTCCTCCGCAGGGTGGCTGGGCTCTCCCTTAGAGATAGGGTGAGAAGCTCAGTCATCCGGGAGGGACTCAGAGTAGAGTTGTAGCCCCACCTGGAGAAAAATCCACCAGCCTCCACTGCTTGTTTTCATCAAACGTTTGACTCAAGAGTCAGAATCAAACGTTTGTGTCGATGCCATAGAACTTCTCAAACCAAAACTTGCTGAACTTTAGATTGATTTGGTGATTGATTATTATTTATTTATGATAACACACTTTACTGTTTTTTGTCGGAGTGAAGTCGTGACGGCGAGGCGCATTGAGCCACAGCTTTCTTCTTGTAGCAATTTTGTTTGACTTTGCTAGAGAATTTGGTAAAAGAAGCAAGCTTCTCCTTTATCTTTTACTCGGTCTTGTTGCCTCAAACAATTATACACACTACAAAAGTCACTTTTCCCCATTGCTATTATTGGAAGGAATGTAAGCTCTTGACTCGTACGGTGAATGAACCCCCTTACTTCTGGTGAAAGTGTGAAAACACTGTGTGCCCATGACCAAAATGTGCAAAAGGTCTATTCAAGATGGCTGCGACAGCTTACTGACCTTAGTATAAAACTGACTATGACTCAATCTGTTTTATAGATATTGAGCTAAACTTTGGTGTGGTGAGAGTCATTCACGACACAAACTCTGAGTACCAATATTACTAGACTGAGCAAAATAAACATTTGTCTGTAGGAGTGGACCAGCAGGCCTCAACTGGACCTGGTAATGTTCCTAATGTGCCAGACTGTCCAGGTCTCCTTACGCATTCTCCATCACATTTAGCTCTGGACTCTGGTTAGGTCATTCCTAAACCTTAATTTTATTTAAATGAAGTGATTATTTTGTTGTGTTTTTGTGTTTTGTTGTGTTGTGTTTGTTGTGTTGACGTATGCATGGAATCAAGCTAAAACCTAAAATTCTGCTTCATCTTCAGTTTAGGAGAAGACACTTCAAAGTTTGGGGCCAAATAAACTGGGATTTGGAACGGTTTATAATTTCATTCACCTTGCCTAAAGTAACCCCACAGCATGATGCTGCCACCACCATGTTTATCAACCAAAATAGATTTTGGGATTGTGTCCAAAAAAGATTTGAATAAGGATTGTGGTTTATGATGAGTGGGGATAAATAAAGAACCTATTTGAGTGGGAGCCTCATAAGTGGACCCATTACTCTCCCCAAAGAGACACTGGTTTCAAACCATTCAAACCTTTGCGTCCCTTGGACCAAGGACAAAAGATTAGAAACACTCAGTGTTCTGAGCTTCTCAGGATCCATAAAAGGTTCTCCAAGATTTTTTTTTCCTTTGACCACTCGGAGCCAGGCAGTGGTCTACGTAGTGCAGGTCTCTAATTCAATGTCACAGGCATCACACAGACCACTGTCATGGAGTCCCATCATCAGTTTGTGGCAGTTGAGCAGATTGTGCCCAGTTACAACTCCAACAGTGTAATTTGAGTTTTCCTTGTCAGGGAGATGAGAGCTTTCCCAAACCTTAGATTTGGACCATTAATCAGTTCCCGTGCCTGTCTACAGTCCGTCAACTCCCTCCAGAGGATTGAGTGTTGACATCTAATCCAGGCCTGTAGGGCAGTCCTACAGACTGTTGTTGAGATACCTACAACAGGCTCTGGTCCTTTGAAGTGAGCCTGACTGCCAGCTCTTACGAGGTAGTCAGCTTTCTCGTTACCATAAATACCAGTATGTCCTGGTACCCATTTAACAGTAACAGTGTTATCTCTCCCCAGTTTGGTTGACTGCTTCGGCACACTCCCAAGCCAGTAATGATGTAAAGTGTGGCCCTCGGAGAGCTTTAGTAGCAGCTTGGCTATCTGTTAGGATGAATAGTTCCGTCTGTGTATACGTCTTTGAGAAATATGCAGGGATTAAAATGGTGTAAAATAACAAACAGCAGTAATGTGAAAAAACATTTGAGTCTTTGCTTCCTGGTTGTAGGACACTATGGTGCGATGAAATAGTTGACAGAATCTCTCTTTTCTTTACCTCTTCTTCTTTCTTCCTCAGTCTGATCTGTTGTTCTCTCTGTTCTTCTTTCTCAGCCTTCAGTCGAGACAGCAGGTCTCCCATGCTCTGGTTTTTCTGCTCAGCGAGGGCGAGGGCTGCTTCCGTCATCTGCACTCTGCTCAGAGACACATTAATGGTTCAGAAAATAACAACTGTGATGTTTGAACATTAGTACAACAACAAATAATATAATTATCCAATCAAATGTAAATACAATAAATATAGCAGAGTCCAGCTTATTTAATGAAGGTAAAATGTGCTTTTTACGTGAACGGGAGCTAATATTTAACTTTTTAAAAAAATGTTTATTAATTACCTAGTTAGTAGATTTAATGTGATGCAGGTGTTTGTTTTTATCTACTTGATTTAAAAATAACTGACTGAGAAAAACTGTATTTTTCAGAAGGATGGAATACTGAAAACAAAACAAAAATAAAAGTTTTGTGGCATGTCTGTGATTTATTTTTATATTAAATATATACAATTTCAAGAACATCCTCCAAGAAAAATGTATTTCAGAGAGATATTTTAAAATAAAGAGTATTTCTGACCCCTTCAGAGGCAAAAGTTCATGCTGCTGGGTTCAGGTCTAAGGAACAGAGTCCAGATTTGTGTCGACACACCAGACATCTCTGCTCTGGCAAAGTGATTCCCACAGAGCTGTGAGCTGAAAACTTAAACAACAGATGATCAGCTGAATATATCAGGTTCTGTATCAGCTCTTTGTTGGATTTTGACTCCCAGAAACTGTTCAACTGCTGGACAGAGTAACTTATTTTGTCTTCCACTTTTTCCTTGTGCCATTCCACATTATTACAAATAACTTCATTTCTGGACATTTATGGTTTGATTTCTTTGTATGTATGGATCACTTGGGTTGTTACCAACATCTGGTGAAAATTTCATGTCATTAGCACCTCTAGTAATATATTTACTGAGAAAAATGGTGACGTGTTCAATACTTATTTTACCCGCTGTAGGTACATTGTTTTATATCACGAGTACAGTGTTTTTTTTTGTTTTTCTTTTACTTATCTTTCTTTATTCTATCTCACCCTGTCCTGTTTTGAGCTGCTGTAATGTGCAATTTTCCCCACTGTGGGATCAATAAAGTTTTATCTTATCTTATCTTATATTGTTTTGTGTTTCCACTTGGTTGAGTTGCACACAGCCAACCTTTTGAATTAAAGTTTTATCAACAGTAAAATCTTCGTTTTTGTGCTTTAATCTTTGGACTGCACGGTTACATGTTTGCATGTTCATACACAAGTAAATAAAGACTGAAGGAAAGTAAGATAATCACTTGGCAGTCAGAGCGTTGATGGCCATCTTCCTCTCAGTCAAGGTTTCTTGGAGTTGACCAATCTGAACACACGTTGACCTAAAATCAGATGAGAAGATACAAGCTGATCAGAATTATACAGGCTAAGCTGGGGTTCTTCTTCCATGAAGCAGCTCTGTTGTCCTCCATCATCATTTTCAGTTCCAGGCTGAGTCATTTCTACCTTCTCCTGTCTGTCAACGCTCTCTGGTTTCATTTAGAAGAGCTGATTGTCAGATTTTGTCCAAGATTAACCTTCAGGGTGGATATAGCTCGCTAGCAGCCTCGCACCGAGTTGATATTTTTAAAGACTATATTTTACAGTTAAAATACATATTTAGCAAATAAAGTCTAATGATACAAGTAATCGTGGATCACTTTAACAGGGTTCATGCATGTTTTGGTAAGTTAAATTTAAGACCTTTTAAAGACCTTTTAAGACCATTAGTGATGACATTTAAGACCAAATCGACACATTAACAGAAACAAGCAAATGGTCCAAGAAATTTCATAATAGAAACCTTTTATTGCTATCAATTTAGTTATTAAAGAATATTTAATTTTAATACAAGAACACTAAATTATTTGAATGAAACGGTCATATCTGACTGCTGTGAACTGCTTTCAATCGAGTGAAAAAAATCACTGATATCAAGTCAAGTCTCACTGAAAACACACCATGTTTAAACAACAAGCAGTGGACATGACTGAACGTCTGTTTTTGAGCAGGTAAATAAGTCACTGTATGTGGGGGGTTGTAGHGGCAAAGAGGTCAAAAACATGGAAGTAAACTGTGCCATTTTTGCCTGCAGTTATCATGGGATTTGTACTTTAATCATGATCAGTAGCAAACTTTGCACTTCATGAAGACAGATCGTGTCAACCTCTGATTACAACTCTTAACTTTCTTTATTTTTGCAGCCAACGGTTCTCAGGAATGATGAAAAGTAGAAAAAATGAAGACGACTAAATGAAATTTAAGACCTTGGGTGAAAATCGAGATGTTTTTAAGGCTTTTTTAGGCCTAAAATTTTGATTTTCAAATTTTAGACTTTTTTAGAGTTTTTAAGACCTGGCATGAACCCTGTTTAAAGAAATCTAAATAAACCTCCAAAAATTAGAAGAAGTGCACTGCACCAATTCCATAGCTGTGGAAACTGCTTAAAGTAAACAAGAACATTACAATATAACATAAATGAACTGTCTTTATTCTGATTCAGCCAAAAATGGATGCTGCACCAGCAACAGGTAGGAGGATACAACCACATTTAGACCAGTCCCCCAGCTGACGGACCAACACTATACTAATGCTAAAATTTACATCTAAACCAGAAGGGAATACTAACCATAGCCTCAGTGAACTGTCACTAGCAGAAATTCTTCTAAATGATCTAAATGTTTCTTTTGATTAGATTAACCCCATTGTAAACATCCAATACACACCTACCAGACCACACCCCCATCTATTCCTGACCCCTCCCCTAATGATCACCCTACTCTGTCTAATCCTTCTCTGAACCTCCCTCCCTACAAAGCACAGCACATGACAAACACTCAATGTACCGCGCTCTACTCAAACAGTATGCCTACACTCACTTACACAGCACACCAAAAGTATTTGTTCACCCATCCAAATGACTGTGCACCAGTGCACAAAACAAGGTCCATAAAGACATGGATGGAGATCTGGTGTGGATGAAGTTGACTGGCCTGCACAGAGTCCTGACCTCAACCCAATAGAACACCAATATACAATATACACACTTACAACAGGCTGTCTCCAATGGTCTCTTGGAACAACCGACTCCACCATGAACTTCCCATAAAGACAGGACCCAGTGGTCCAGGACTGGACCCGATCTCGAGCGAGCATGTGCTTCCTAAAGGATTTACCAACTCTGTGAAGCCATCGGGCGGCAGGTGGGACTCTCTGAGAAAGTACTCCCCTAACCTGACCCTTTATCCTAAACCTAACCCCTCCAGTACGTGTCTGACTGCAAACCTAACCTAAAATCAATTCACACCTTGGTCCTAAATGAACCCCTGACCCACCAATGGGGACAGAACTGTTGTCCCCATAAGGACAGTGGGTTCTTACCAGGCTGTGTGTACAGGAAAATGGTCAAAACTCCCCAACACCAGGTTGAAAAAACATATACATACAAACACACCAGCAAAAATATTAATGCCCGTTCACCTTTGGCAGCAGGTGACAAATACTGGACTATATAGGACTGTGTTTTACAGCAACATATTAAAGTTTAGTGCAGAGTAACTCAGCTCACCTATTGGAGCGTCCCATTTCCTCTTTCTGCTTCGATATGGTCTCCATCAGACTAAGGAACTGAGGAAAGAACAGACAAGGCACCATGGTTAATTTTGTCCACAAACATATATGGTTTTAATTAATTCTAACCTGGATGAAATAATTGATTACATTATATATTTTGTTACCCAGTAGGTGGCTGTGAAGTGAAACAGGTGAGGTTGTACTTTCAATAACACTGAAGAACTCTCTGGAGATACTGTGGGCTCATCAACATAACCTCAGTGAGTCAGGGCACCCACCTGTTGCTAATTCCTTTTTCTCCTATGCCTTTTCCAAGAATACTGACTACTTATTGAGACAACATATTAAAGCTAAAACCCTACAAAATATGATACGATAAAATAAAAAGACTTTTTTACCCAGAATGGATCAAACTAACTTCAGCATGACAGATATCAGGACTTCCTCATGGTTTGAAGGTTACCTGTCGACCTTTCTCCTCCTTTAGTGACTGGATCTCTTTGCTGAGGACCTGGGTTTTGCTGTGGTTTTCTCTCAGAGAGGACTGCCTCTCTGTGTTGTGTCTTGTGATCTGCTCTGAAGTCAAAAGACAAGAAAAAAAATCTAGTCACAAATTTCAACTGCTTCAATACTCTGCTGCCCAGAAATAAATAACCAACAAAACAAACAAACTGGATGATCAGAACTGTCATGATGATGCAATGTGAGTAATGAGTTATCTAGAAAGCAGCTGTTGACATTTGAGGTACCGAGAGCTTTCAGTATGTCACTGGGGATGTTGTTTCCTGCCAGCTGCAGCTGAATGATGCTCTTGTTCTTCTGAAGTGACTCTAGCAGGGCCCTCCCACCCAGAAGACCAACGTTGTTCCATCTTAGATCTGAAAAGATAACGATTATCAGACTGTTATCATGAACATCGTACTCACATCAGGAAACACTGTAAATGATTAATAAAAAGAATTAACGTTTCAACAGTCCTTGATTGAATGCATGTCATCCACCAGATTATTTCATGTTGAGATACGATGGAGTTGGACCTAAAAACCTTGAAACTAATATTCTGCCTGGTTAGTGTAGTGTAGTGTTAGTGTATATGTTGTGAATGGCCCTCCCCTACTGCCACACTGAATTTTACCTAAATATTTGTACAACTGATGGTATTACAGACCGTTTGTGTTTCATCCATTGCCAACTCCAATGATTACTTTCTGAAAGTTTGGATCAAGAGATATTTTGCTGGCAGACAGTTGAACAACTAATGGAAACATTAAAAAAACAGATCTTGTGTGATTGCTCAGTATTTTTAAACAGGCTGAGGTGTTGGGATTAAATGTATTAAATATTAAACGTGTTGTAAATAACTAAATAAATTAAATATTTTAGCTGATTCGAGCATTTCTTTCTCTACGTCTCCTTGATCTAATGAACTCAGATTCACTCAAATTAAAAGTTGTAGCTTGATTCCAGCAGGAGTCACCTAGCTCCTGCAGAGTGCCGCTGCGTCTGAGGGCCAGAGCAAGCTGAGAAGCTCCTTGGTGGTTGATCTGATTGTTGCGTAGGTCCAGCTCCACCAGCGTGTTGTTGGAGGCCAAACCGTCACAGAAGAGTGAAAAAGCTTCTTCCCACATGCCCAAACCATTCCACTCCAACACCAGCCTGCAGACATGGGCCAAAGTTTACTTCACACTGTCAGCAGGAGAGATACTCTATATTTATAAACATCCTGATGCTAGTGTTGTAGTCCTTGAAATCGGTCTTGGTCTTAAGACCGGTCTCAAGACCAGTTTTTGATGGTCTTGGTCTTGTCTCGGTCTCGGACATTGAGGACTCGGAATTTTATTTCAAGACCACAACTGCAGAAATATCACTAAACAGCCAGATTATTGTCCAATTTATTTGTTAACAATCTTGCTTTCAGTGTATTTAAAACGTAGCTACTGATTTAAATCCAAACCTGACTCGTTGCTATTTATGTGTTTTTGTTACCGGCTGTCACCCATCCCCAGCCCCCATCACTCACATGCAGCACTCCTGGAAAGTGAACAATGGTTCTCTGGGAGCGGTAAAGGATGTATTCAAAATTTTAAGAAAAAAATTTGGCTACATTTTTCATAAATATCATTGTAAAACAACAACAACCAGGAGAAAGCGTACAGCAACTTGTAAATTCGGCAGTGCTTCACTTTCAGAGACAGTGGGGACAACGTAAAACTTTTATCGTCACTAACATTAACAATCTGCCTCTGTAGAAAAACTCTTTCCTCTGCCCTCACACAAAGATTTTATCAATATTAGCTCTACATATTAAGTTAGCTAAAGTGGGGGGAAAGTATTTAGCCAGCACCAACTGTTCAAGTTCTCCCACTTAAAAAGATGAGAGAGGCCTGTGATTGACATCATAGTTAGACCTCAATTATGAGAGACTAAATACTTTTTCCCCGCTGTACATGTATACACAATACTCCATCTTTTAGGGCACTTTTTTTCTGGTCTTGGTCTTGTCTCGGTCTCACCCACCCTCGGTCTTGGTTCCGACTTGGTCCAAACCCTAAAAGTCTTGGTCTTGTCTCGGTCTCACCCACCCTCGGTCTTGGTTCCGACTTGGTCCAAACCCTAAAAGTCTTGGTCTTGTCTCGGTCTCACCCACCCTCGGTCTTGGTTCCGACTTGGTCCAAACCCTAAAAGTCTTGGTCTTGTCTCGGTCTCACCCACCCTCGGTCTTGGTTCCGACTTGGTCCAAACCCTAAAA
>NW_013954020.1:38510-47351 GCF_001266775.1 Austrofundulus limnaeus
GTACTATATAACATTTTAGACACATTCTGGACAGTTTATCAGCTAAAAAAAGTTAATTTTGGGGTAGTCCAGTCTGCTCTGTCCTTTCTTGTAGACTGCTTCACTGTTGAGTCTCCAGTCTGCTGTCCAGATGAACACCAGGGTATTTATATTCCTCAACCACCTCCACTTCTTCTCCCATAATGGAAACAGGGTTTGATCTGAAATCTACAATCATCTCTTTTGTTGACATTCAAGGTGAGATGATTGTTCCCACACCATGTCACAAAGTGGTCCACCAGCTCTCTGCAGTTGTTGGGTGTATCAGAGATGGACAGGAAGCTGAGGACAGTCATCTGAGTATTTCTGTAGATGACAGCAGTCTGACTTGTGCTGAAGTCTGAAGTGTACAGTGTGAACAGGAATGGTGAGAGTACAGTTCCCTGTGGTGCTCCTGTGCTGCTGACCACCTGGTTAGACACACAGTCCTTCAGTCTCRYAAVCKGTGGTCTGTTTGTCAGGTAGTCTTTGATCCAGGTGATTGATCCTGAGTCTTCTGGAGTTTCAGACAAAGCAACTCAGGCTGAATTGTGTTAGGTCCTATTCACACCTGATAGTCCGGTAGACTTGGTTCGACTGGGGACCAAAACTGCAAGCTTTGTTCACATTTTCTGGTGGTGCGGTTCGAATTCACACTGCACTCTCTCACTCGAACTAAACCCTGGAAACATGCTGTTCCCGCCCTCACCTGTGGGGGAGCAGCACAAAGAACCACTGAAGGAATCAACACGAAAACCTCAGAAGAAGACATGGAGCGCAACTTCCTTCTTCCAAAATGTAAACAAACAATAGTAACGTTATATTTTAGTGGTTATAGGGTTTATTTTTAGTTGTTGGCAAATGTGCTAAACAAATAGTCTTCAACAATGAGCTCAGCATGAGAGGAAGATGAGGCTGAACCACGGAGAATGTTGTTTTTACACAAGGCGGCTGAGGAAGCTCCGTGTTAATCCAGTAGGAGCGCATCCAGCTCCACAGTCATGATGTCCACCTTATACAGTCGTCCAGCGAGGTATTTACACCATATAAGTACATTTAWTACTGTTATTACTCAGAATGTCCTGCATTATAGTCCGTTTCCTGCTTTTGGAGCTGTCTCTGGTCCGCTTAGTGTTCACACATGAAATCAAACTGCACCAGAGTTCGTTTAAATCTAACAGAGACCTAGGTTTTCAGGTGGACCAGAGTTCGATCATTTGGTCCGAATCAGAGTTCGATTACGCGTTCACACCTCCACAAACAAACTGGACTTTCCTGGCAAACGAACTAGAGTTCGATTAAATCGGACTAAACAGTGCAGGTGTGAACACGACCTTAAAAGCAGTGGAGAAATCAAAGAACATGATGCTCACAGTGCTGCCTGCTTTGTCCAGATGACAGTGGGTTTGTTGAAGCAGGTGGATGATAACGTCTTCAACTCCAACTCCACGACAATTCGCAAACTGCAGGGGGTCCTGATGTGTGCTTGTTTGCTTACTCAGGTGGGCCAGCAGCAGTCTCTCTAGGATCTCTGTTCTCTCTAGAACATGTGATCCACAAAGCTGTACAACAACTATAACATTGTGGGCCCTGCCATGTGGACCCATGTATCAGACTTAATACAACACCCCGTGTCACACTGCGTCACAACATCAACTGGACTGCAGGTTCACCACTTCATCCATAGGCTGCTTTAACACTATAGAGTACAGTGTACACAACACAGGGCTGCATTTCAAGTCCTTTTATATTCAGTAAAGAACCTCAGTTCTGCATTACCACATCTGACCAATGTGTGTGTGCTTACCTGCATTTATTCTCATTTACCTGCATGATATTATTTCATACAACCATAATAATAATGTAGTGAACATAGGCTTTGAAACCTTGGGGCAACATCAGGTCTCACCCAGAAAAATATATATATTTTTACTATACTATAAAAAAGAAAGTTTGTAGTTTGTCTACAAAACATAAATCAAACATTAATTAATGAATTCCTTGTTGCACTTTGAGTAGGGATGGCGTGATTCAATCGTCTATCGGTGATTGAAGGGTTGGAATGCAATTTTCTTTTTTAAGGGCGATCTTTTTAAATTAATTAAATGCTGTGCCAGGGATGTAAAATAAATTTTATATGTACCCTTCTCTGTAAATTAAAAAGTTTTAATCATCATCATTGTGCTCTGTGCAAATCAGGGAATAAAATAACAGTACTGCGTCTCTGTTTTTTTTCTTGGAGTCGGAGCCAACGTGCGCAGCTCCTCTTCACGTCTCTCTTCTCGTCATTTTCTTGCTTTGGTGCGCCACAAATGACTCAAATAGTGATATATTATAAAGTTTAGTTACAAAACTAATAATCCATGACAATCATACATTTGAACAAATAACTTTAACCAGTTACGAACTGGACCGGAGAGCACTCCCTCACCCCTGCTCATCCCTGTCACTCTGTGCACAGGTCGAACTTTTCACCCCCCTCCACATAAGAACACTTACGATTTATATGGTGTGATTGGTCTGAAGTTTGTGGGAGTGTTTGTTTGTGCTAAAAGCGCTCAGATGCAATCACTCACTTAAAAAAAAGAGAGAAAAAAGTGAGTTGTTTGAATGCCGACTACCAGGAAGCAGCGATCATAAAGATGGTCAAACGGCCACAACCTCATAAAAGGGATAAAACAGACGATTTTCACAGTGAAATCTGACTGATAAAAACTTTTGAGCTTAATCCTGGACCAGTGTGTGGATAAACAACATCGAGTGACGAGTGTCTGACTTTTTTTCCCACATTGGATTCCCTCAGGGTAGAAATCCCCTGTAGTGACGTATACAGCAGCGGGGAGGGGGGTTTCCCAGGAGCTCGGCGCGGGGGTCTCAGGAACTATGAAAGGTATGTGTGAACACCAACGCTGAATAACCTCGGAATTTACAAGTGACTTTAGAAAAAAGAAGCCATCGCTTATAATATGTGGACCTGTTTGCTTTTTTTTCTTTTTTTTAACAATGTAACTGCGCATGTCTTATCAGCTGATTGGATCGTCTATCAGTGATAGCCAGTGACCATGATCTTATGATCTGAAAATAGGGACAATTTCCCATCCCTAACGTTTAACGACAAACCAGCAGCGTGAAAACATGAGTATATACTGTAACAGACAATGACTTACCTACGCAGAGTTCTGTTAGTCGCCAGCAAGCTTCCCAGAACCTCCGCCCCCACTGACCTGAGATTATTTCCCTGTGAACAATAATGACAGATAATAAGACAAACTTCTGTCTGTTCAGTCTGTAAAGTGCATCATTTTAGTGTTGGTACCTTTAGATCCAGAACCTTTACAGTTGTGTTTTCAAACAGTCCAGTCAGGAGGATTTTGGCACCTAAAATCCACACGAACAAAAACAGACACCGTTGTGACGTCAAACTTTTATTCCAGTTTTGTGAATTAAGTTTATAATTTTTTATTAACTTCCTCTTATACTAAACGTGAGATCCAGAAGTTTGTTTCAGTCTATATGATGATGTGAAAGTACAACCGGACCTAGAAAGGGTAAGAAAAGTTCTGGAGGCTGTTAGATTTAGGTCATGGTCAGGTTATTTATTTATTTTTTGGTGGGGGGGGGGGGGTGTGGGCAGCTGTGGCAGAGTGGTTAGCAAAGTCGTCCTGGAACCGTAAGGACACCGGCTCGATCCCCCGTCCAGCCCTTTCAGTTGTTGTGTCCTTGGGGAAGACACTTCACCCACCTTGCCTGCTGATGGTGGCACTGGTGCATGGCAGCCCCACCTCTGTCAGCGTGCCCCAGGGCAGCTGTAGCTTGCCTCCATCAGTGAGTGAACGTGTGTGTGAATGGGTGAAGGTTTGAAGTGTAAAGCACCTTGGGGTCCAAATGGACTTAATAAGTGGGGTGTAACGATACATCGATCTATATCGATATATTGATTTGAATGGTTCATGATTCAGTTATATTGAGGCAAAATGAAAATATTGATCTATATCGTAATCGTATGATCAATGTGAATTGATTTCACATGCCCATCTAACACAGTCATTGTGTTAGATGGGCATGTGATATCAATTCACATCGAGCACATCATATTGCATTACATTGATCACAGACTTGTGAATTGAATTGAATCAAAACTGTATCATGACAGACTTTGTGATATTGAGAAATATCGAATCGTTGTCCAAACAATCGATATAATATTGTATCGTGATAAAGCTAGTGATTTGCACCCCTACTGATAAGGCGCTATAAGTTCAAGCCATTTACTTTTTTTAAAACTTTTATTGAAGGCCAGTAAACAAGTAGCCTGGTTAAAATCAGACCCTGTCCTTCACTTTGCTTCATACGAGGGTCTGGACTTGATCCTACAGAGGAGCGATCCTTGCAGGAGGCGTGGCCTCTGCTGAAGCATGTGTGTGTTGTCGCTGTGAAGGAGGCTAAGCTAAGACGCTAACTGGAAATCTTGTGCGCTGTAAACAACCCTACTGAGAGGAGAAATATACCGAGCTGAACGAGACGACTGTAAATGAGAGCTGCTGCTTTGTCAGACTAATTTATTTTAATTTGAAGCCTTATCAACACAGACTGGCTTCATTCACTTCCTCCACTGCTGTATGCTAAAATAACTAGCAGACACTGAGCAGAACATCAACGTCATTCAAAACTCCTCCTTCTGTTCTCTGATTGGTCCAGGTAAAATAAACTACAAACAGACACTGCACAGAAAATCTATGTTCTGTTCTCTGATTGGTCCGGCTAAAAATCTGCCAGTGAAATCCTTGTCTATGGGAGAAATCCCAGACGGAGAAGGAAACTAGAACTGAGCGGAGCTGTAGGAAGGCAAGGACCAGGATAATAAACAAGCAGTGGACATAAATAAGAACAAAAATAAAACAACAAAATAACATAAAACACATAAATAAGAACATACGGTCACATGGTTTCCGTGCACACCAGTAGTTGTATTTACCTGAGCGGGGCCATCATAATGCTCATGTGGCCCTCAGTGAAAAGGAGTTTGACACTCTGGTGTAGAACCTCTGAAGGTTAAAAATATTAATTCAGCTGGGAAGTTTAAAGTCATGATGACAATCAAAGTAACTGCAACCTTTTTTGATTTTATTTTTTAGTTTTTTTTTTGTTTATGTGTGTCATCGGAGATAAAAATAACATAATACATAAAACTCATCACTCACTACCAAACAACCACTGAATAATTTCAAGTCATTTGTTTACATATGAACAGTAACAAGGACACCTCAGGAAGTCTGTAATTTAGTTGTAAACAGAGGGAAGGAATATTTGCTGTTTCTAATGCAATTTTTATAAAACCACTGATGAGTTGGATTTACTTTAACCCCCAAACAATCTTTTTTTTTTTTACTTTTTTTTGTTCCTCTATCGGAGGAGTAATACACTTTTTCCCTCTCTCTCTCTCCTTCCCTCCCTTATCTTTCTCTGCTCGGAGCCTCCTCTACTTTTTCATTCGAAACCAGAAATTATGGATTTATTTTTATGGATTTGGTTAGCTGGTCTCTTAATAAATCTTTGGAACAAAGTTTTCTTCCATGGGAGGACATGTCAAAGGTGGGACCTCTGTTCTGGATATATATCTGGACTCTGATCACTGGATTCTACAGATTGGCTTGGTGGTCTCCTGGTGGTCTACAAAACAGTGTTGGTGGTTATTCAGGCCATTTCCTGGCTGCCTGACCAATATGAAGGATTGCCGTGCTATCAGCACTCAGACTCACACTGTGTGCAAGCTGGACTTGGTCTGCACGTAGTTCTGCTGAGGGTCATGGGCCAGCTGTGGTCCCTGGACTTTACTGGTGAGATAGAATTGATCTTGGAGAAGGTGAGAGCTCGGCTTGGTGGGATTGTCCACATTATTTGTCTGATTGGATTCACCACAATGAGATGTACCAGAGGACATTAAGGCAGATGGATAATTGTGATTGGCTGCCTGACCGAAAACATTTTCTTCTGTTCCCAAACAACTGATTACAGATTTGGCTCTCCCCTACATGGCCTTACAGAGCTGTGGATCTAATTTCTCCTGGTGTTTACGTCGACTTGGCTTGGTCCCCACCTCTCCCCTCTCACTCCCGTCTGTAATCTGATCTCTGAAGGTCAATCTGGAGCTGCACAGAATGAACAGTTAACACCAGAATTCTGAACTTTGGCTGAACTATGGATTTTTTGGGGGAACTCGATTCTTCGGACTCATTCTTCAGATATTCACACAAGTGCATACAACATTCATGGCTTCAGATACACGCCCTCTAAACTCACTTACCCCTCTGGCTAACAAATGTGCTGTGCAGAGGGTTTTTATAAGCACCATAGAGTGTCACATTTGGTTGATATAATATGATGGTTTTTTTCCTCAGCTAACCTCCTGTGGTATTTTTGTTTTTGTTTTTAAAGTTAGTGTGACCCCTGCTGGTTGCATGACCTGATCACCTGATCCTCCCATGTTTTAGTCACATGTGTCTTCTTGAATGGGTGTTCTTAAATGTAATTCCATTGTGCTCCATACAATGACAATAAAGGCATCAATCAATCAATCAATCAACATGTGACCACTCTGTCAGTGATCTCAGTGTAAACTCAAAAACTCACGTACTTTCCTCACTGAGCATGCAGTCACTGAGCAACAGCTCTGTGAAGACAGTGTCCTGCTGTAAAGCGCTGGCCAGAGCAGAGCAGGTATCTGGAGACAGACTCAGTCCTCTCAGGTCCAGTCTGGAGCTGTGAGCTGTCCTGCTCTCCTGAAGCTGGACCACCACGCTCTCCTGAGGCTTCACACCTCCATCTTTACACAGTCGCAGGTACGTCTGCCTGAAATTCTCCATCTTGAGTCACCCGATGAGCTTCCTCGTAACTAAAAAATGCAATAAATGAAAAATAAAAATGTAAAATAATTTAAACATTTTTTATCATTAATTTGTTCATTTCAAAGCAAAAAGTTAAATATTTTGGTGAACTGGTTCCAGTCTAGAAAGATTTGCAGTATTTCTGTGTTGTGTGTGTCTGTTTTTCAGCCAGTTTCAAGTGAAATAATTATGAATATTGTAAGTAATTTCTTTAAATTACCTGACTGGACCCACTAACAAACAAGATTCTGACAAATTAAAATAAGTCCAATACTCAAACGCTACAGCAGTTCACTGGGAAACACTATAACAAGACTGACTTTCCATCATGACATCATGTCAGTCAGGGCTCCGCCCACAACACATTATCACTGTCTGTTTATTTTGTGTTGTTTAGAATGGGTGGGCGATACTATGAATTTTGTTATTGATCCGATAAATGCAGGGCTAGTATCGCCAGTTCTGTTACTTGTCATGAATATTTTGTGATTTTGCCTTTAGTTAATTATGATTAAAAACACGGAACAAATATTTTTGACAAATTGAAATGTTTTGTAATAACTGACTACAATAACTACAATAGCTAGATACTATCCTAGCATCTGACGTGCGTCCAATGTGTCTAAAGTAGCTGGAGGTGGAGCATCGACCTGTCAGAGAGACTCTGTCATGTGACTCTCTCAATTTCATCCATCCTTGACAGACCAGCAGAGAAAAACAAGCAGGAGGTTCCTACCAATGCACATCTTTCCACACTTTGCTCAGACGAGCGTCTGTAGTGATTTCGATGGTCGATATCATGAGTGATTTTAAAGCGCACAAGCATCCAGCTTGAGGTGGTGGACGCCTTTTTGATGTGCAAAACTTTCTGTCAGAATGCAGCATAGCTCCAAACAATTCAGAGACTGCATTACCAACTTTAGTTTTCTTTTTATTTGTGAAAAGTAATGTAATTAGTGCAAAAAATGTAAATCTCATTATGCTAATAATGCTACAATCCGATACTCATCTTGGTATTGATACTTGGATCGATACGTCCAACACTATTTTTTTGTATTTTATTGGTAAACAAGATCACCATGTTTACAAAAAATGCATTGATTGTATATAAAGAGCTAACTACAACAGGTAAGATATTGACTGTTCATAACATGCATAGAGAATCCCGCTCCAAAGGATCAGAACTATCCATTTAAAACTTGTTTTTTCTGTCAGTAAAATACTCTTCAGATAACTTATAAGTGCAGTATATAAATGTTCAGAAAGCTGATATTTGGATCACATATACAGAATCTACGGAACCACTTTTTGAATATTAGGAGACTTCTTCTCTTAAAGTTAAACCATTAAATTAATAAAACTAATTATGCTGTGAGCGTTAGGCTAATATTTATGACCATTTCAAAAGAAAAACATTTGAGTTTTTAACAAACACGTAGTTCGGCGGCGATTTCATTCAATTATTCAGCTGCTGTTTTAAAGCACAAACACCATATCAGACAAACATGAAACAAAACAACAAACTAAACAAACAAAATAAACTGACCGGGAAACCAGGCGACCGAGAAACCAGGAAGTGAAGTTTGGGCGCAAAGCATCATGGTCAACGTAGTTAAATATGTTTAACTAAGCTTCCTCAGCGAATTAAAGCTGCTTATAACAAAGAGAGGAAAAACACTTGTTTGTTTTTAAAGTCAAATTTAGGATTTGATAAACTGATGATTGATAAACTGATAAACTGATGATTGACTGAATGTGGGAGGGGTTTGATCCTTGGACCTGCCAGCAGGTGGCGGCAGAGCTGCGGTTCTGTTCTGGACCTGCCAGCAGGTGGCGGCAGAGCTGCGGCAGAGCTGTGGTTCTGTTCTGGACCTGCCAGCAGGTGGCGGCAGAGCTGTGGTTCTGTTCTGGACCTGCCAGCAGGTGGCGGCAGAGCTGT
>NW_013954021.1:0-1337 GCF_001266775.1 Austrofundulus limnaeus
TAAGTAGACAGATGTAACTCTCTTGTTGTCTTTAGGTAACTTTGACACGATTTAAAACTTTACAATGTCATATGTTTAATCGTAATTTCTGAAAATGACATGCAGGGTTTTCGAGCATAACCCCCCCAATGGTAGACCTAAAGTTACGCCCTTGCATTTATATCGCAAAGTCATGAAGACCAGACAAAAAACACCAAGAGAAACTGAATCTGCACTATAATTTACACATATTAACTTAATTTAAAACGTTTACAAGTCAACATGTTTGTTTAGGGAAACACCATTTCACAGTAAGAGTCCTTTTATTAAGAATTTATTAATGAGTTATAAATGAGTGATTTCTAATTGATTGGAAATCCTTTTAAAGTGTCCACAAACTCATAAACAACACATTTATGGAGCATTAATAAACACATAAAAACAGACCATTGTTAAGTGGTACCACTTTGATTTAATTCACTTAAATTGTGTTGAAGATTAGTCTCAAACATAAAATGTTTTATAATTTGCGCAGAGCTTTTGTTAATTTGATCCTTCAGAGGTGATCAAACTTACAGAAATGACTGAAAATATGTCAGACTTTTCAAGATTCAACATTATTTACGTTGAGCGTGGACCTGCATTTCAGAACCATCCATATATCAGGAAAACTCCTGGAGCAAACTCGTTCAAACTGCTTTCACTTGACGTTTTTCCTGTTCAGCTCTCCAGCAGCAGGTCTGATGTTTGGTTTGAGTTTCCACTAATTAAAAGCTCATTAAGGCAGGGGTGGAGCTCCGGCCTGTGATTGGTGGGTGTGTGGAGGGAGGGGGCGCGTGCGGAGAGGCTGCAGCTGGGAAGTGTGTGTGTGTGTGGGGGGGGGGGGGTCCCCCGAGCAGAGCCTGGAGCCGGGAGTCCGGCCTCAGTTCAGCCGTGCGTAAAGAGCGCAGAGCGCGCAGCTGGAGCCGCGCGCCGCCGGGATTTACCGAGCAGAGCTGCTCCTGAGTGAAGCTGGGTTCCTGCCCGTGAGCTCTCCGCCATGAGCTGCCTGGATGTGATGTACCAAGTGTTTGGTCCTCAGCCTTATTTCAGCTCTTACAACCCCTATCACCACCAGGTACGGCTCGGTCCAGCTCGGACTGCTTTTTCCTTTTTTATTTTTTATTTTTATCTGCGCTACAGGTTCAATATGAGGCGCTTCTTCCCGGAAAACTTCGATTAAAGTCAACAAAACTGCCAAATAAACTCGATTACATCCTATAAGTTAAAACATATCTGCTTCTAAATGTTGCTTAAAGGCCTCAAGATGTTTTTTTAACAAGAAAACATTTAAATATATTTAGTGCAAACTTGATCAA
>NW_013954021.1:4297-6226 GCF_001266775.1 Austrofundulus limnaeus
CACCTCCACTGGCCGTAAAAGGTTCCTGAAAAGGCCTCGAAGAGGACCACGAACCACTAGTTGATAATCACTGTTGTAGCTTGTTTTGAGGCTCTGAACACGTTTTATTAGTGAGAAGTAGCAGAAGTGGCTCTCTTGATCATAAAGGTTGCAGATCCCTGGGTTAGCTAAACATTTGAGAGAAAAAGTGAGTTTTTAGGAGTGACTTGAAAGAGACAATGTTATCAAGGGAGCGCAGATTTAAAGGGAGTTCATTCCAGAGCCTGGGGGTCCACAGAGGAGAAGGACCGGTCACCACGGGTCTTAAAGTGAGTGAGGGGAACCATAAGGAGGTGTTGATCCTGTGAGCGGAGGTCCCGTCTGGGGTTGTAAGGTGAAASGAGACTTTGAATCTATCCTGGGGCCATGAAGAGCTCTGAAAGTGAGGACCAGGATTTTAAACCAGATCCTGAAATTAACCAGATTCTTAATTAATGCTTTCAGCATTAATTATTAATTATTAATGATTAAAGCACAAAGAAAAGTTGGTGATAATTCTGTTTTAAATTAAAGAAGCAAAAGAAGCAGATCTTTATTTCTAAAGACGCTCTTTCAAATTAGTTGAACTTTCAGTGCGTTTAGTCAGAAGCTGCAGATTTTTAACCGTAATTTMCTGCTCTTTTCTCATTTAAAGTGCATTCATGAACAAAAACACCCTACATTTTCCTTTGAACTGTTTTTTTAATACGTCCAAGGCTTTACGTTACAAATTAGGAAAAGTTTTGAGCATTAAAGACAATTTTTTTTATTTATCCAACGCCAAACAGACAAAAAAACATTTTTTATGTTGGTATTTTAGCGTCTCTTATCTTTTACTGCTGATCAGTTATATTTATTTATCTTAATCAGTTTGTAAATGGTCTCTACTTCTATCCATGCAGGTATACTTAAACTCTTCATTTATACAACATGTACAATCATGTATGGAGGCTAATCAGTGCCAAAAACATTCATACACTGATGGGACACACATCAGAGGCATTAGGGGTGAAGTGTCTTGCCCAAAGACACAACTGAAACAGCTGGAACAGGGTGTCGAACCAACGACCGGCTCTTCCAGGATGACTATAAAAACCACTCTGCCACAAGCTGCCTGTAGAAATGAAAAAGATCAAATTAAATTTAACGTTTGTTGATYAATCCAGTTCAGTTTTTGAATTATTTCCAGTTTTATATGAATATTTATTTGAACAGGCAGGTTAAAGTGTCTCACAAGAGTTAATTTTTCTTCTTTCACACCCAGTTTAAAGACGGTTCATCGGTTCATTTTAACAAGTTTCCTCTTTGTTTGAAAACAGTTTTATTCTTTATTTAACGATCAAGTTTTAGGTCTAATATTTACATAACGTTACTGCGTTTGCTGCGTTTTATAGTATTTTTAACTTGATTTGTTGCTTTTATTTTTATTTTCTGACTGATTTGTTCTCATTTAAGACTCGGACTCAGAGTTTTAACCCTTTGAAACCCTCTGAAATAAGAACYGAGCAGTTTTTCAGCATTGCAGTAAATAAAATCACTAGAAAAGGTTTAAAATTGMATAAAGTAAAAGCCTCAGGATTATTGTTTCATTGTGTTTTATTTGAAACTCTGCGCTAAAGAGACAATTAAACAGCTTATTTTTTCTGTTCTTGTGCTGGATTGGACTAGAATCACATCTTTTACTCACAGTTTGGAAAATATGTCTTTAAATAATCATTTTATACGTTTTTCATCTTTATGTAACCCAACAACATTTAAATTTAACAGATTTTTTCTTGCTTTTAAAGTGATCTTTGTTAATCAGAAAATGACAAAAAATAAAAATAAAAATTATGACAAGCATTAGGATCTGAAAACCAACAAAYCTTATCATTTTATAGTGAATTTGAAGATAAACCAGAAGATGAACCC
>NW_013954021.1:6627-9522 GCF_001266775.1 Austrofundulus limnaeus
CCACTGACAGGATGAAATAAACCAACACAGAAACACACGAAGAAAATGCCATATTGTCTTGCTTTGACTCGTTTCCGTCTGCAGTGGGTTTTATTTTCGGTGGGATTAGACAGGGATTTACTGATTGACAGCTTGTTAGAGGTATCAGCCCTTTGTTTCGGAGAATCACGTGTTCTGTGTTCATTCCATCCGCTTTGGATGTTATCATCCATTAAATGGACGTTATTAGCCGTTTTCAGTCCCATAGAATGGTTTCAGATTGTCAGCTGGTTAGTATGAGGTGTAAAACCACTACGGTTAATTTTAGAAAAAATGACATGGGCTACGATAAAGTAGACCAGACTCCGGCAGTAGCAGATTGTTGCATTCAAATGTATATGGCACTGGTAACCAACTAGGGGGAACTGTCGGGACAGTCTGAAGCCATTCTATGGGACTGATAACCGCTAATAATGTCCATTTAATGGACTGATAACATCAGAACCGGCTGGTTCATTCACGATGTTTGACAGCAAAGCTTCCTGTTGATGTAAATCAAGAGCGTCAAAGTCCTTTTCCCTCAAAGGGCCAGTTGTAATTAACTTCAACTAARGTCTCGTTTCTYTGACTGAGCTCTGATAACAAACAATAACTGAGCTCTACGTGGTATTTCCTGTAGAGAAAGAGCYTTTTAACATGTCTTATAAACACTGAAAAGTACGACTGACTAAACATGAAATAAATATTACAGAAATACTACTAATAGTAAAAGTAAGAAAGTTTTACTCACTGTTGAGTTGTGGTGAGTAGCTGACGTCTTGAATTCTAAACTCTCCCACTTTCCGACGGGGAGTTCCTACTAAAGGGGTGTTCCGATTTTATTTAACGAGTTGTAAGTGGGAACTTCCTACTTCACAGTACAACTGGGCCGCTGCAAAAGTAGGTGGCAAAAATGTAGTGAAATGGAGATTTTAAAAAGCTAATTTGAAAAAGGTCTCGCGGGCCARATACAATCCTGTGGCAGGCCACATTTGGACCACGGGCCTTGAGTTTGACACAGMTGTTGTTAATTGTCTTTAAATGAAAAACTTGCACCTACAATCAGATTCTTTTCTCTTCCTTGGCAAAATGTACGAATCTTCAGGGCAACAAACCAAAATCCACCCATAATTTCCTGAAAAACCATCCCAGACCTGAGGTCCACGTGGACTTCAGTGATCAGGTTCAGACATGTGGATTTTGGTCAGTCCTCCACATGTAGGGAATTTTATTTTACATGGATTTATTTATATTATTTTACAAGTAAAAATTTTATTTTATGAAACTGTTAGCTTGACTCCTTCAGAATTTGTCCGTGAATCTCCAAACTGAGATCACGTCGATTGCTATCTGCTGCAGGTAAGATACTGAAACGTGGAGCTTAACTGCCTGTTTTTGAATCTGTGATAAATAAGCTTTTTTTCTATATATTTCTGCTGAAGATCTGTTTCCGTTCTCAGGATTAACTTCCTCAAGTGGTTTAAATCAACAACCTGTCAGCACCTTAACACCAGCTGTCAGCTTCRTTTTCTCCTGCTGTCGTTTTTCTTCATCCCTCCTCTGCCTCGGGCTCTTCCTTCTGCTTTTACCAACAGGTCATCCTCATTGTCTAATCTCTCTTTTCTCTCCTCTTCTGTTGCTGTTTTCTCCTGCCTCTCTTCATCTCTCAGGTCTGCCGGCGCAGGAAAAGAGCAAGGACTTGTACTGGTTTTAGATTCTGTCTCCTCTTCCTCTCTGCTTGTTTTCCCTCCTCCCTCCTCCACTCCTGCTGTGCTGAAAAGTCAGTGAGAAAAACTTATTTTTTTTTTGGTGTAACAGCTTCTGGTCTGCTTGCAGCTCTGTGTTACGGTGGACTGTGCAGCACAGTGCAGCCCTGCTGACCTGAACGCCGACAGGCAGACTGTGGATTCAGAACCCTCAGAGAGGAGGAAGGGGAGGGAATCCGATCTGGACGGATGCGGACAAAGACAGGACTCTTTGTGCGTCTGTAACAGGCGGGGGATAACATTCCTAAGCTGGGAACCGTCCGGGGACAGACGGACGGACACGTGTTGTGGTTGGACTCCAGGGGGGGAGCACTTGAAGGACTTGACAGGACCTGGGTCTCACCGGGACAACTGGGATCGGACTGGGAGCGTGTTGTGGCTCCAGGACGAACCTCGAGGACAGAATGTGGCGGACGATGAAGGCCGAACACTTTGGCTTACTCTGGAGTCTGACTGGACTCATCAGTACGGCGTTGATTAAATTAACAAACTCYATTTAAAGACACGATTGTAACGACAAACCTGATCGTTAACAAGGTTTGAAAAGTGTTTCAGGATGAAGCATGCTCTCTYTACATCCTGTTTTATGAATGTAAAACAACAGCAGCTCATTTCTASTGGAGAGAAAAATAAAATTTTCAGGCCACATTAAAAAAAAAAAACAGAATTTTCTAAAATGAAACAGGAAAACCACATTAGTAACAACTAAAACCAAACCAGAAGACTGTAAAGTACATTTTTACAGCTGCTAATAATTTCACAGATTTATTTTTACACACGTTCAGCTCACCGTTTGTTTCAGTTAATTCCATTCAGCAGAAAAAAGTAAAGTTTTTTGAGTTTTGTCGCTTAAGGGTCCACGATTACTCCTGACAGACTTTATTTGATGAACATTTATTTTAACTGTAAAATAAAGACTAAAAATACTGTAGGCTGTTTATTTTTTATAAAATATGTCGTCACATGGAGAGAGCCTTTTTATATACGACGCAAAGTGTGCTGAGTAAATGACATACCCGGTGCGAGGCTGCTAGCGAGCTATATCCACCCTGAAGGTTAATCTTGGACAATATCTGATGATCGACTCTTTTAAATGAAACCAGAGAGCGTT
>NW_013954021.1:11207-12687 GCF_001266775.1 Austrofundulus limnaeus
CCTAAACAGCTTACAGTATTTATAGTATATTTTACAGTTCAAATAAATGTTTATCAAATAATTCCTAATGTTACAAGTGATCTCTGATCCTTTTAAAACAATCAGTTGAATAAGTAAACAGTGATATTTATGCATCACCTTCTGTTTTTTGTCTGTTTACATATGACTGCCTGATCTCGAGTCAGTCAAACGTTTTTTTCAGCTTCCAGTGGACTGATCCGCTCAGCAGAAACACAGCTTATCTGTGCTCACATCATACATGAGCGTAGAGTTTTGATGTTAGCTAACGCTGTTGTTTTTAAGAAGTGCTTGGTTTATAAGTCTTAGAAAAACATTCATTTTGCTAAAACCGATGAAGACTTGGCCTTTTTCTTTGACGATGAAGACTTCTGTTTTCTCTGTGCACAGCTGATCATAATGTAAACAAACACCCAGCCCCGCCTGAACCTCGCTCCCACATCGACCTTGTTTTCTGCTTTGGACTTTTATCTGTACCTAACATCTTACCTTTGCAGCATCGAGGGTCATTTCATCATTTTATTTGAATAATTCACTCCCTTTAGTTTTTCCTCTCACCTTGTGAACCCAATCAGACAGGAAATTCACCATCTTAGTCTGCCTTTAAACACATTAATAAATATTAAATCCATCAGTTTAAACACTGATTGAAACCCTGTAAAGAATGTTAAAGAGTGACCTTTTTAATATTTCAGATATTTACAGAATCTAAGGAAGTTAAGAGACTTGTTTTGTTCACATCCCTGTAAACATTGGTTTGGTTTTTAGTTGCTGATTTGGAACAAGATCCAAAAGAATGTTTTTTTATGCTCACTTATTGAAATTTACCTTTTTTATTTGTGAAGCACAAACAAAGAAAACTGTCTGTAAAAACAGTAAAAATGTGAATATGTTTAAATTAAACTCTTTATATTGCAGGTTTCTTGGAACCGGAAATATTTATATTTGTTTTAAAGTTCAACTTCACCTGTGACGTTTGTTTATTTTTATTATTTTCAGTTTTTTTTTGATCAATCAGATCATGGAAATGGCTGCACCGATCAACATGAAATTTGATAGGATTGCAGATGAGTCCGACCTACACTGAACCAACTGATGGTTTTACAATAGACCCCATATTTGAGGAGGGGTTCCATCTAAAGAGTGGGTGTCTGGACATGCAAAATTGCTTCTAACTTAAAAACTATTAAGATTTTGTTGTTGTTGTTTAGCTCTGATCAGGCCCACCAATCCCCCCACTCCCTTGGACCCCACTCCCAAAACAATAAATTACTCTTCAGTTGCAAACAAGTTCTAAATAAGAGGTGTTTAATTTGATTATTTATCATCGCTCACCATTCTTTTGACGTCCTTATATCTTAAACATTGAGAAGGTGAAATGGTGGTAATGTTTTGTGTATTTATAATGTAGTAGTAGTCCTGATGCATCTCAGTAATCCAGGTAAAAAATCAAAAAGAAAAA
>NW_013954021.1:18173-19530 GCF_001266775.1 Austrofundulus limnaeus
AATCCATGCTCTGAAATAAAAAAATATGTTAATTTACAATAAAAAACGTTTTAAATGGATGGTGTAGTAAAATAAATTCTTCTTCAAACAATTAAATAATTTTTTCAGTGTATTCGGCAGTACAAATGATTTGTTGCAGAATTATTTGATGTCAGTTTTATTTGGAGAACAATCTGCTTTTTATCTTCTAATTGAACAAATAACTAAAATATCAATCTACTAAATGATTTTTGATGTTTCAGAATTGAGAAATGTTCAGTAAAGCACTTCAGTGAAAAGAAATGAAAATGAAATAGTTTCCATCATTTATCAGGTTTTTCATGTTAAATTATTTTTGGTTTTTTTTTGTTTCTGTCAGACGTCCTGTTACAGTGACGCTCTCCTCTTCCTCTCTCGCCTGCCTTCACAGCCCGTGGAGGAATTTGAAGCCCGTTAATTCCTATGAGCTCCAGAACTGTTTGCTACCACATTCTCTTCACATTTACTACACATTAACAACTCATTCAGTTCATTCCTAACATTCAGACAACAACAGAAAAATGAGCGGCTGCCGGCCGTGCACGCGCACCACATTTACACGGTTTCCGTTTTGAGCTAAATCAGATTATTCATCAAATTATTTTAATTTTTATGAAAATTAGATCAGATTTTCAGTCATTCCTGGGTGAACAAGTCTTCAGCAGCTGTTCATTCAATTCAGGTTAGTGAAATAACACACAGTCGGCAGCAGATTTTATATTTTACAAGTCAGGCCAAGTCTTTTAAGGTTTATAAAATAATGTTTGCACAAAGTTTTTAAGATTAGAGTTGCTTTAAAATGGGAGTGTCAGAATTAGGAAAGAGAGATGATCTTAATGAAGCAGATAACAAATCAGRTTGTTGTGATGAACAAATGTAAAAAATAACACATTCTGGTTTCCATCATCGGTCCTGAGCCCCTGGTGAAACTGGACACTTGTCCGAGTGACAAAGAATAATCACCCACGGTGTGTTTTGTCATTTTTACCTTGTTTTAAGTCACCGAGGTTCTTTTAAACCCATCATTCGTGTTTCCTGCAGCTGCTGGCAGTTGTTTTCAGCAGAAACAATCCTCCTAAAACCTAAAACCAGCAGCAAGTTCAGGCGAGTCCTGCTGGGAGCTCTGTGGAGAAAGTGGAAACAGCAGTATTCAAATTACACCGGTTTAAAATTCATTCTTTCTTTGTTGGCCTGTGAGAATGGAAGGAAAAGTGATGGATGGATGGAAAAGTAGGTAGGTAGGTGGATGGATGGATGGATGGATGGATGGATGGATGGATGGATGGATGGATGGATGGATGGATGGATGGATGAATGGAACGGTAGGTAGGTAGGTAGG
>NW_013954021.1:23536-28913 GCF_001266775.1 Austrofundulus limnaeus
TCCTACAGTATTTTTACAGTCTTTATTTTACAGTTAAAATAAATGTTTATCAAATAAAGTCTAAAGTTACAACTAATCGGGGATCCCTTTAAAGTTCAACCAACAAATGTTTAATTTAATAAAGGCATTCATCTCTTTATTTAAAGATGCTTGTTCTACAAATTAAACATGTCCACAGCTGTGGTTTCCTAAAGGCTTAACGTTCCAAACTCCAACATTCCTCAGAGTTTGTAGGATTTGAAGAAGTGATCCTCTGATCCAACCTTCAGGCCCCCGGCTGCCCCCGTCCCAGTTAAAAATACCCCAGACAAAGAAATCACCAAAGCCTTATAAACTCCTTCTTTAACTGGGTTTTTGTTCCCTCCTTGTTTCAGCGTGGCCATAGATCCCCGGTCCAACCCGATTTACTCACCTTCACACTTCACCCATCACTCTTCACCCCCCTCCTCCCACACCCCTGCACCTGTTTGTTCCTCTCCTCCATTAGGAACACAAACAGACCCCCCGAGGCTCGCTGCTGCCTGCTAATACTTGCACGACTCCGGCAGGAAACGGGGAGGTGGAGGGTCTCCTCTCAGGTTACCTGTCCAGGTAAGACTGTTTGTTTAGTGTTGCCTCCCAGCAGGACTGAGGTCCAGGCTTTGTTAGCGAATCACTGGACGGATTTGAAGAAAACTCTCAGAGATTAATCATTAGTTGTACATGTGGAATCCAATTCAAGATGGCCGCCTTGACTGACCTTACAGCACAGTTTTACACAAAGTGAGTTAACGTGGTATGGTAGTAGCTGAGCGCCATCCCCGAAATGTATTTCAAGAACCATGCGGTGAGCAATTTTTGTATCATTTTAGCATAAACTCTGTCTTTCTCAAAATATCTCATTTATCATAGGACAAATATTCATGCACAACAACAAAAAAAGTCCATCTAACCAAGTCTTACAATTTTAAATCAGCCATAAAGTCTTTTTGATCATTTATTGGGAATGATATATATGAAAAAAAGGGCCACTGGGAAAATAATTGACTTTAATCTCAGAATTATGAGAAAAAGTCAGAATTCTGAGATTAAAATCAGTTTTTTAAGTCAGAATTCTGACTTTTTTCTCAGTAAAAGAAAAAAATTGACTCAGAATTCTGAGAAAAAACATCAGAATTTTGAGATAAAGTCAGTATTTTTTTTACTGAGGAAAAGTCAGAATTCTGACTTTAATTTTAGAATTCTGAGAAAATGTCAGAATTCTGAGGTTAAAGTTTGTAAATATCCTAAACAAGAGCAGATTATTAATCTTTTTAGCCTTGATATCTTTTCTTATTTCAAGAAGTCTCACCAAATGTTACTGTCAGTTTTTTTTTCACTTACCGTATTCATTCAAGTATAATACATAAAATTTAATCCATAAAATCATCCATAAAGTTGGGGGGTAGTACTATACTCGGATAAATATTTTTACTTATGTATTTTAACTGAAATATCAGCTTCATTCACAAAATGCTTGAGTCTGGAAATGAGACCACGTCGTAAAAAGCAGTTGAAACGAGCTCACCTCTGACACTCCTCCATGCTTCAGAGTGAGATAATAACAGATCCAAGCAGGAGACATGATGTGAAAAAAATGGGGGGAAGCAGTCCTGCAGCTCAGTAATRATAACAAACTAATGACATTAGTGTGTGACCGAGCCGCTCCTGGAACAACAACAAACACATGTTCGTCTGTAATGGCTGCCRTCTACCGGTGTTCTGAAAAAGTTTGTATCCCTGAAAAACGTTTCCCCACCAGAGGGGGCGCTCGCGAGTAGGAAGTAATCTGCTTTTCCCCCACAAGATGGTCCAAATCTCATGTGAAGTCTCTGACTTTTGTGTTGGCGCCTCCTGGTGGACTATGTGTAAAATGCCAGAATTCATATGATGCTGCTACAGCTGATATATATTTGTTGTCAAAATACCTTTTAGTACATATGTTGTTAAAATAAAATGAACAGTCCAATGATCATTTTACTGATATGTATAAAGACTGCAAAGGCTGAAAAATCTTGAAGTCTGGATGAAATTGGAGGTAGTTTGAGGATTAAATGTTTTATGCCTTTTAAGCTAAAAAAAGGGTCGTATTATACATGAGATCGTATTATACACGAATAAATACGGTAAGTTATGAAGATTCAGACTATAATCTATTATTTGTTTGAAACTTTTTTTAGATGTAACATTTTTAGTTTATATATTTTTTAAAGTAGCTCTAACACTGAATCAGTGAAAATATAAACCGTCAGTGTGATTGACGTAAACCTGTGGAAAACTCTTATAACTCAGGTGTTTTAATAGAAATTTAGATAAAATGTCGTGATTGTAGCTGAGAGTCATCTTGAAAAWACTGCAAGATCTTTGGTTAAAACTTTGGCATCTAAGGTGACATGCAATCTTTTAAGAAATGTCAGTTTCATTTAAATTAGCGCTCGCCATCTTTACAGCACCATGCTGCAGCAACACTGTGTAATTTATTTCTTTTCTTGCATTTCAGCTCATACCAAAATTTCCACCTCTCCTCCAGTTGAAATGGATGGAAATCACGTTGAATGTAAACAAACCTCYGTCAGGTTTGGGTTTGTTTTCCTGCGCAGACGAGGGTTTGGCAGCTGGAGTCGGGTTAACAAGAGCTGTAGCTCTGTTTCCACTTGGCGGGGTTCTCAGCAGAAACACATTCTGATTGGTCCGTGACAACCTGATCAACTGTTTWAAAGATTTTAAATTCAGCTTGTCACCGAGTTTATTGATGCAAACATCGGTGCCAAGCATTTGTGTCAATATCCGACGTCCAAAAACTGAAAAAGTCTAAATGTTTCCAACATTTGTTTGGACTGTTTTCTCCGTAATTGCATTCCAACGTGTTTACAATAAAAAAACTCAAACTCTGGTGAAAGACTGATGTAYTGGATACTAAAACAAAAGAGTTGTGTGAAATGCATCAGTTCTTGTGTAAACAGAGTTTGTATGCAGAGATGTTTTAATAAATTTTACACATTTTTCAGTTTGATGTCATAAATATAGACCTGAAATCTGAAAAATCTGACCAATGTGTGCAGGAACAAAAATAATAAATATGTTAAATACTTTAGTTAATATTTCACACTGACSTTTGACTACAAAGTTATTCAACAATCATCATCATCATCCTCATTTATTTATAAAGCACAATAAAAACCAAAGTGCTGTGCAGGAATATAACCGTTAACTCTTTCTTAAAATAAATGCAGAGCTTTCAGAGACTCGGCTGATCTGTTGTCCACCTGTGTGACAAAACAGGAAGTTTCTGTTCTGAGATAGTTTCTTTAAAATCTGCTGAAAACGACACTGTGACACCGAGCTGTCCCAGGCCACCTCTGTGGGGTGGTGGGTCTCTGAGGGTCTGAGTGTAGAGTGTAGGAACATTGGACTGTGAGACATTGCATTGTGGGATGCTGGACTGTGAGTCATTAATCTATTGGATGGTGGATCTCTGAAGGAGTGTGGACTGTGGGACATTGGATTGTAGGATGTTGGACTGTGGGACGTTGCATTGTTGGACATGGACTGTGAGATGATGGACTGTGGTACATGGACTGTGGGACATGGACTGTGAGACATTGCATTGTGGGATGTTGGACTGTGGGTCATTAATCTGTTGGATGGTGGGTCTCAAGGAATGTGGACTGTGGGACATTGGATTGTGGGATATTGGACTGTGAGACATTGCATTGTGGGATATTGGACTGTGAGACATTGCATTGTGGGATACTGGACTGTGAGACTGCATTGTGGGATATTGGACTGTGAGACATTGCATTGTGGGATATTGGACTGTGAGACATTGCATTGTGGGATATTGGACTGTGAGACATTGCATTGTGGGATATTGGACTGCGAGACATTGCATTGTGGGATATTGGACTGTGAGACATTGCATTGTGGGATATTGGACTGTGAGACATTGCATTGTGGGATATTGGACAGTGAGACATTACATTGTGGGATATTGGACTGTGAGACATTGCATTGTGGGATATTAGACTGTGAGACATTGCATTGTGGGAAGGTGCACCTGGACCAGTCCTGGACTAGTTCTTCTGTGTTTAACTGTGTCTCTTTCCTGTCCCTCAACTAGCCGGTCAAGGCAGATGGCCGCCTGTCCTGAGCCTGGTTCTGCTGGATGTTTCTTCCTGATTAGCAGGGAGTTTTTCCTCTCCACTATTTGCTCAGGATGGGAGACTTTGATGTGAGACATGGACTGTGAGACATTGCATTGTGAGACATGGACTGTGAACCGTTGGACTGTGGGAAATTGGACTGTGGTATGTTGGACTGTGGGACATTGGATGGTGGTTGGACTGTGGGACATTGGACTGTGAGACATTGCATTGTGAGACATGGACTGTGAACCATTGGACTGTGGTACATGGACTGTGGGAAATTGGACTGTGGGCCAGTGGGCTGTGGTATGTTGGACTGTGGGACATTGGACTGTGGTACATTGGACTGTGGGACATTGGACTGTGGTTGGACTGTGGGACATGGACTGTGGTACGTTGGACTGTGGGACATGGACTGTGGTACATTGGACTGTGGGACATTGGACTGTGGTTGGACTGTGGGACACTGGACTGTGGGACAGTGGACTGTGGTATGTTGGACTGTGGGACATTGGACTGTGGTTGGACTGTGGGACATTAGACTGTGGGACACTGGACTGTGGGACACTAAACTGTGGGACACTGGACTGTGGTACATTGGACTGTGGGACACTGAACAATGGGACATTGGACTGTGGGACACTGGACTGTGGTACGTTGGACTGTGGGACATTGGACTGTGATACACTGGACTGTGGGACATTGGACTGTGGGACACTGGACTGTGGGACATTGGACTGTGATACATTGGACTGTGGGACATGGACAGTGGTACGTTGGACTGTGGGACATTGGACTGTGGTTGGACTGTGGGACATTGGACTGTGGTATGTTGGACTGTGGGACATTGGACTGTGGTTGGACTGTGGGACATTAGACTGTGATACACTGGACTGTGGTACGTTGGACTTTGGGACATTGGACTGTGGGACACTGGACTGTGGGACATTGGACTGTGGGACACTGGACTGTGGGACATTGGACTGATACATTGGACTGTGGGACATTGGACTGATACACTGGACTGTGGGACATTGGACTGTGGGACATTGGACTGTGGGACATTGGACTGATACACTGGACTGATACACTGGACTGATACACTGGACTGATACATTGGACTGTGGGACATTGGACTGTGGGACACTGGACTGTGGGACACTGGACTGTGGGACATTGGACTGTGGGACATTGGACTGTGGGAGAACAGGTGC
>NW_013954021.1:29778-31401 GCF_001266775.1 Austrofundulus limnaeus
TGTGTGTGTGTGTGTGTGTGTGTGTGTGTGTGTGTGTGTGTGTGTGTGTGTGTGTGTGTGTGTGTGGCTGTATTTCTGGAGATGCTTTGTGTCCCTCCTTCCTGAAACAATATAAGAATAGCTGTAAACCTGAACAATCACAGAACAAACTCAGCTGTGTGTCGGTAGCTGAGAGTCATCCCCAACCCTTGCTCTGTTAGCACATCTTATAAAATCTTACATTAGTTTAAAACCCTGGGATTGTCATATTTAATGTTTTTATCCATACCTGTTTGTTTTTTCTCCATCTTTAAACAACAAATAAAGGCAGTGAAGACTTGTTGGAGGAGGCAAAGCTCTGCTCTGTTTTGCCACGTTTACGTGCAGCAGTTGTAAAAACCTGTGTGCGCACGGTGCATAAAACACCGGCGCTGTGAGGAGTTTTCAAGGTGCGCAGTGTTTAATCACACATCCTTCAAAACCCCAGAGCTGCACAATGGGTCCAGTCAAGGGCATGTCTCTTAAGCAATGCTTTAATCAAAGCAAAAAATGCACTCAATTTAAGGAACAATGTTTAAAAACCATCATTCTGCGTCCGTCTGCCGGGGCCTTCTGTCCGATGAGGTTGTCACTGAAAACTCACAAAGAGGTGATGTTTTTGAAAGAGCAATAAATGAGCTTTTTTAAGTCCATAATACCAAACGGCCATGATATGTTTCTGCGGTTTGATAGGATGGTTGATCAGGAAAAAAAATAAAAATAAAAAGAATACGCAGCCACCTGAGGATTCTTGTTAGATTATATTTTGATGATGTTGTTTCTGCTGTTTGTGATTTTAAAGCTTTATTATTGGTGTAAAAATTATTTTCATGACTTCCGTACATAAACAGAAAACTATTTTACATAAATTTATTCCCGATAGTCTTTTAGGAAAAGTTGGAGGAAATTTAAAACATTGTTTGGATTTTAATTGTTTTTTTTTTACTTTGACAGAGTTGAAATTTAAAAAATCAACAAATACACTATTAGATTTAATTTATCAGGGGTGAAAATGCTGGAGCTAATGTCATCATCATCTAATTCTTCCTGTGCTGGAAAACATGAACTAAGGGTGTATGGCAAGCCCTTTTAACATAAAATCAAAATTATAAGACATCCCAGATACATAAAATTGAGTCATGACTAGTCATATTAGCTTTTTCTGATAGCTTTACTTATATTTTGATTTGWATCAATGGCATCAGATTAAGTTGGAGGTTCCAATTCAAAATTTCTTAAAACAAAATTTTGACTCGTCTAAAATGCAGTTTTAGATATCTCCAAGTCATTATTTACTTTCAAGATATCTTGTGTTTTGTTCTGATTAGTTACATATGTGGACAAAATTGTTGGCACCCCTCATTTAATGAAAGAATTACCCACAATACTCACAGAAATAGCTTGAATCTGACAAAAGTAATAAAAAAAATTTATATTCTAAGAAAATGAACAAATCAAAGTCAGACATTGCTTTTCACCCATGCTTCAACAGAATTAAAAAATAAACCTCATGAAATGATGGTACCCCTGAAAATAACAAGACCAAAGGGACATATTAAATCAAGGTGTGTCCACTAATAATCAGTCAGTGGGCCTGTATATAAT
>NW_013954021.1:32421-33697 GCF_001266775.1 Austrofundulus limnaeus
GTCCTAAGCTTCATTAAGTAATTCGCTACACACCCTACCAACGGACAGGTGCCCACCCCCAACCGACCACCCCCCAGACTCCGGCAGCCACCCCAGCCAGTGGGCCAACCACAGCAGTTCAGTTTTGTTATGGTTTAGTTGGAGGAAATTAGTTGTTGAGCTCACTGAGGCAGTCGGTAAGAGTTGAGGATGATAAGGTGGAGCTCGGTTTTGTCGAAATGTAGAGCTGAGTGTCGTTGGCATAAGAGTGGAAATGAACACSAAATTTACGGAAGATGTGGCCAAGCGGGAGCAGATAGATTATGAAAAGYAGAGGCCTGAGTACAGAACCTTGGGGAACACCAGTGGAAATGGGTGAAGACTGGGAACGGAAGGACTTGAGCTCTATGAACTGAGTGCAGTCGGAAAGATAGGATTTAAACCAGTCCAGGGGGGTGTCTGAGATGCCGACAGAGGTTAGTCGGTCGATGAAGATAGGATGAGAGATGGTGTCAAAGGCAGAGCTCAGATCAAGGAGGATGAGTTTTGACAGAAGTCTTGAGTCAGCAGCAAGGAGAAGATCATTAGTAATTTTTAAAAAGTAGATTTAATGGGAGATGACCAAGGAGGACACCAATGTTGACAAGCCACAAAGCTTTTGGGACAATGTCCTATGTACAGATGAGTCAAAAATGGAACCTTTTAGCAAGGCACATCAGCTCTATGTTCACAGAGGGAAACATGAAGCATTTGAAGAAAATAGCACTGTCCCTGCCGTGAAACATGGTATGTTATGGAGCTGCTTTGCTGCATCTGGCACAGGAGGTCTTGAATCATTGCAGGGTACAATGAAATCTCAAGACTATCAAGGGATTCTAGAGAGAAATGTGCTGCCCAGTGTCAGAAAGCTTGGTCTCAGTAGTTCATGGGTCTTCAACAGGATAATGAGCCAAAACAGCTACTGTAAAAACGCCAAGAATGGCTCAGAGGAAAACATTGCACTATTTTGAAGTGGGACCTAAATCCTATTGGGCATCTTTGGAAGGAGTTGAAACATGTCGTCTGGAAAAGACACCTTCAAACCTGAGACAACAGGAGCAGTTTGCTCATGAAGAGTGGAACAAAATACCTAGTGAGAGGTGTAAGTCTCATTGACAGTTACAGGAATCATTTGATTGCAGTGATCGCGTCAAAAGGTTGTGCAACAAAAGATTAAGGGATACCATCATTTCTTTCCAGACCTTCATCCATCCATCCATTTTCTGTACATGCTTCTTCCTTTTCAGGGTTGCGTGGG
>NW_013954021.1:37282-39171 GCF_001266775.1 Austrofundulus limnaeus
AAACAACCCTACTGAGAGGAGAGAAGTACTGAGCTGAACGAGACGACTGTAAATGAGAACTGCTGATTGTCAGACAAATTTAATTTAATTTTACTGGCTTCATTCACTTCCTCCACTGCCGTATGCTAAAATAACTAACTGACACTGCGCAGAAAGTCAACGTCGTTCAAAACTCCACCTTCTGTTTGCTGATTGGCCCAGGTAAAATAAACTACGAGACATTGCGCAGAAAATTGACGTTCTGTTCTCTGATTGGCCCGGCTAAAAATCTGCCAGTGAAATCCGTCTCAATGGGAGAAGTCCCAGACGGAGCAGTGAAGGGAAACTAGAATTGAGCGGAGCTGCGTAGGAAGGCAAGGGCCAGGCTAGAGATCCATCAAAAAACTCAGATTTGGTTGAAATATCAGTTTGAACAAAAACATTTTCACCACAGGAGCAAACGTGTCGCCATGTCGCTCAAGATCCATTTAATTTAGTTTGTCTTTCAAATGTAATTAYAACTGCTTTTATAAACTCCTAATAACTCAAGAATTTCTGAAGGTCTGAACGTGGGTCTTTATTTAACGATTGGGTCAATTAAGAAAAGAAGCCGCGTCCTGTGATTAAACGTACAAGAATTTAACGTGAATAAAAGCACATTATTCAGTTTACAGGTAAAACATCTGAAAGTAGCTGCTGGTGCCTCTTTAATGCTTTAAAGGTTTTAGGTTAATGTTAATCATGGTTAGAAAGAGGAATTCTTCATCTTTGTGTAAGTTTGTTTTAAATAAAAGCAATGATTTAATTTCCAATAGATTTCCTGACCTGTGGAGGAACCTGAACTGATGGAAGCATAAAAGCTCAGTTTGCTTTTGGAAACTGAAGATAGTCAAACGCTCCTGAGTCCCTTGAACCCATCTGCTCCATCAGAATCACTCAAACTGGATCATTCACTAGTTTGACCTTTTGAAAACAAATCAACGCCGAATATTGTGCTCCGATTATGGAGATCACCTTTAATACCGTTATACTTTCCATCCTTGACACCGGGCTTTTTAACTTGAGCGGCTCATGTGTTTGTCTCCACTTTCTTTTCAGATTCAGCTGCAGATGAAGTGTTTTCYGTCGGTGGGTATTATCCACGTCCCTCTCAGCTCAGCAGAGGACTCAAACCTCCTCAAGGCTGAWGATCAGTGGCTCTCTCTGGAGGCCGTTGGCAGGAATCACATGGATGCCTCAGCTTTGATTGTTAAAGCAAGCAAGGCTAAAGATTTAATTATACTTGAAGGAACACTTTTTTTCGCAATGAAATAATTTCTACATGAAAGAAATTGAGGTTAAAGAGTGAAGAAGTTAACTTTTTCTCCTTTTTGCAACATTATTCATGGCATTAATTCAAAGTATCAAAAGAATTTCATGATATTGTGAGTWTTTCTCAACACAAGATGATTTTCGATATAAACTCTGGTGTAAAAGGTGATGATAAATACCTCAGGCTAAACACCAAAAACAGATAACAACGAATAGGAGAGAAAAAACTAAAATTTAAAGAGCTAGCCACATATGAGGCRCCAAGTTTAAARTAAAATGTTTAAAACTATCACTAACACATTTTCATTATTTAGCTCACTTTCTGAGCATAAAATCCTAGTTTAAAAAAATTCCACTTGTAGCTATATCATATTATTTAGCTGACTGTTCTATTTTGCTAATTTTTGCTAAATAATAATTTAAATGTTAAATTGTAACATAAAGCTGAACGTAAACATCGTGGCTAAATGTTAAAAGGTAAACATGTACGACCCCCTCCCCCCTTTTGAGCTTAAAAAGCTTTAAAAATTTAATCCTCAAACTTCCTCCAATTTCATCCAGACTTCAAGATTTTTTAGTCTTTGCAGTCTTTATACATA
>NW_013954021.1:40959-43229 GCF_001266775.1 Austrofundulus limnaeus
CTGTATTACATTCTGAAATACTTAAATATAAACTTTAACAATCTTTAAGATTTAATTTTTACATTTAGATTTAAGATTTAACATTTAGAAATAAATTATATTGTTTACATTTAACATTTTATGAAAATTAGTGAAATGTATGAGCAGTGAGGTAAATAATAAAATGTTAGTGGGAAAAAAATGAAGCCCAGGTGTAAATTCAGACTGGAAGACTTTTCTCACCTCACTCATGTCTTCTGCTGGAGCTCGAGCACCAAAGCAGAGCGCCGTGCTCCTATTCATTCATTTCAATAAAACTCTTTAACTGCTTTCGCTTTCTCTGTGAGTCTTTCCAGGTTGAATTTTAACCAGGATTTTACACTCAGAAAGTGAGCTCAATAATTAAAATATGACATTTTTAACATTTTATTTTACACTTAGCACACCGTAGCCACTATATAACCCAAAACCCCCAAATTATGACACATTTTTACACGCGCATTAGTCTGTGGTGCAACGAAAACCAAACATGGAGTTGTGACCGACTGAACCGTGTGACTCAGGCTGTTTCCAAATCATTTGTTTGCAGATGAGTGCAGTGATCTCTCAGCTGGAGATGAACTGCAGACCATGATCCTGTTTGATCCAGTTTAGACCTCAACAGTGGGGGAAAAAAGACAGATCTTAAGTTTTATTCTGTGAATAACAACATGCAAACATTTTTTACTAAATCTTGTCTTTTTTGTTTTGCTCACTTATCAACCAACTCATTACAAGACTATGAAGCAATCATGATTAAATCAAAGGCCTAGGATTACTCAAAGGAATGCTTATCGCTCCCCAGCTTTCACACCAAACACTGCGGTCAGATTTAGCTGTTTTGGATGAAACCTTGTAAAGCACGATATTTAAACTGTCCCGGTTCCCTCAGGACCTGTTAAAACTCCATGCTCTCCTGCCGACGACTTGTCTTTCCCCAGAACACCGCAAGACCCGAACAACACGGGTCTGTTTCTGAATCAAATGCTGAGACACTTTAATGCAGGACTGTGCTGAAATCTCCCATAAGCATGGAGTTTGACCTGTTGTTGTTTGCTGTCCTGATCAGGCCAATGATTGACCGAGCTGTCCTGTTTGTCCTTGTCACACGCTATAAGGACCTGATTAATAAACCTGCAGGGACATCTGGGTGTTGATGATGAGCTGCTAGACCAGGACCCTCAACATGGACCTGTACAAAGCAGCATTTCTCCTGGGAGCCTTCATCAGYGCTGGTAAGACGTGTCAGGAGTAAATTTTGGCATTTTTGTAGTACTTTTTACTTTAAATCAAGCAGAAATGTGTTGAGAGAAAAGCATTTGCACTTCTTTATCAAACTTTTATGTTGAAAAGACAGAAACACAAAGAAAGATGTGAAAGGAGATGACCCGGTTCACTGATTTTCTTGATTTGTTTCTCAAAACTCCACATTTGTCTTGATCTGGAACTGCAGAAATTGGCCCAATCAAAAAGCTTTTAGTGTGGATTATTGTAATTAAAACATTTTTTTTCTGTGTATTTACTGTAAGCAGTAAAAGGCTAAATAGTTGCAATAACAATCAGTTTCTTTTGTCTTTATAAACTGAGCCCTGACCGCCTGGACGAGTGAAAGAGTGAAAGGGTATAGCAAACATGTTTTTACTGATGTCGGTGTGAGTTTATGTTCTGTTGTTGTGTACACGCTGGATGGATTTTATTAAAATTCTCACAAAATCATGTTTGGACGAACATATACAACTAATCGTCTTTTGGATTCAATCCAATTCAAGATGGCCGCCACAACTCACCAATCTTAGTAAACAAAGAGATTGCTGTAGATCAATGATTTTTTTCAGAAACTGAGCTAAATGTTAGCGTATTAGCAGATGACTGTTRTGGTTAAAACATTTCACGTAAGATTTTTCAACGTGTTGAGATGGTTGAAATTTTGATTCCAAATCCAACCAGAGGCTCGTCGGGTCGTTGACTTGTTGTCTGCAAACATTGGTTCTTAAGTACATCGTTACGTCACTGGTAAAAAATTAGGCTACAAATTTTTTTACGATATTTATGATTTAAATTTTTTTATTTGTATGGACTGTCTCAAAAATGTTCTTTTTATTAAACATACATGTGTGTAGATTTATAAAAACAGAGGTTCCCAAGCTTTTCCACGCAATGGACCTTCAAACAGCATCAAATTCTGGCCAGGGACCCCCCACAAACAATGCTACAAAACAATGTAATAAAACTGATATAACATTTCATTATAT
>NW_013954021.1:43701-46610 GCF_001266775.1 Austrofundulus limnaeus
ATTTAGATTTATTTTTTAAATTTTGCCATTTTTTTCTTACCTTCCCTCCAGATTTCTGAGGACCTAAATTTATCCAGCTAGATCTGTTTTAAAAACAACTTTTTGTCTACTTTGTCATTTAGCAAAAGGTTTTACGAACGAGTGGAAAGATTTTATTGACGTTTTCAGGAAGTAATCACTGGCTGTAAAATGTGATTAACTTTTGGAGCCAAMCAAATTCAAGATGGCCGCCACACCTAGTCAACATTAACAAATCCCAACATGGCTCTAATTCTGCCATTTTTGCTGACGTTAAGCTAACAGCAGATACGTTGGTTACTTAGATTTATTTGAAACACATACTCTGAGAACTAACACATCTTGTGAGATCTCTTAGATTGTTTTTTTTAAATCAAAACAAATATTCACGCCTGCACAAAATGCTGGGTCTTGAATTCTAGATAGTTTGGGTCAGAAGAGCTACAGCTGTCAAATAATGTTCACATTTTTATAATTTTCCTTTCAAATTAAAGCTACAACTATTAATTTTATTTGAGTTTGTCTCTCAGTGAAACAAAAACAACAAAAGAAGTAAATTTGTCGTAAAATCAAACACCTATTTAACAAGGCTAAAGTCCTTCCGTAAAAATCTTCAAAAGTAAAATAAACACGTCTATAAAGATCAAAACAGCATTGGATAAGGTTTTTGTTTTTAGGAGGACAAATAAAGGAAGTTATTCTGCATTCATGTGCAGAGATTTGTAAATCATGTAGGGTGGCACCTGCGACCAGTCRGGTTCCAGTGGTGGGCAGGGCCACCTCAGCTACCCCTCCGGCTCCGTCCCTGCTCTTATTTTAACACAGTTATGAATTTAATTCCAGCAGTCGTGACTTTATTCTTTCATTGTTGACTGTAAACATTTGACTTTATTTTTATTCTGTTATTATGTCCCCAGTCTGCGGCACTGATGTGGACGGTTACTCTAAAACTGAAGGAGCGTGGGTTCTGTCGCTCCAAAAGAGAATGTACACAGTCAACACTTTGACCGAATGTGCCACCAAATGTGACAAAGAAACATCTTTCACCTGCAAGTAAGTTCAGACTTCTCACTTCTTCGGTCTGTTTTGTCGATCAGTGCTGACACATTATGTTTTTAATTTTATTTTTTTTATAGGGCTTTTGTTTATGTCGAAAAGGATCAGGAGTGTTGGACAGCTGCAGCAAACTCCAAAACAGAGGTCGTCCTGCGCCGACCGAGCTCAGYTTTATATGAAAAAAAAAGCAAGTTGTTTCTTCTTTTTCTACTATTTGGGTGTTTTTCAGTCGCTGTGGTTAATGTTTAGTCTGTGGTGTAGGATCTGGGATTTTTGGACTGGTTCTGCAAACACACAAGAGATCGATTACGAGTTAAACATCTGCTGTTCAATTTTTTTAGGGCTAAAGCTTGGATCAATCAAACACTATAGTTTTTTTAAATCTGCCTTTGCTTTGTTTTGTATAGAGTTCCTCCTGGAGTGTGCAGATGGAATAGGAACAGAGTACAGAGGAACAAAAAGCAGAACTAAATCAGGAAAGCTGTGCCAAAGATGGGATGCAAAATCCCCCCACAGACCCAAGTATGACTCCACAGATTGGTTAATTTGTTCATTTGATACCATTTTTGTAACTTTTCTTCTTGTGTTTGCTGTAGCTACACACCACAGAACGCTCCCCAGGCAGATCTGGAGATGAACTTTTGCAGGAACCCTGACAGCGACAGTAACGGACCCTGGTGTTACACCACCGACCCAGACACACGCTGGGAGTCCTGCAGTGTACCCAGCTGTACCGGTACCAAACTTTTTTTTTAAATTATTAATTTAATTTAAAAACAAAACAAATGCTATATATGCAACAAATAATAATACAAAACACAAATAAAATGAAAGGTAACAGAAAGGAGAAAAAAATTCTGCAAAATATCAACCAACTCAGAAAATTTCAATAATTTCAATTGACAAACTGATGTATATTGATGGGTGATAGTAATGTTTTCTGGTGATAATTCTTACGGCTCTTTTCGGTAAAATAAAGATGGGATTTGTAATTGTTTTACATGCTTTCCCCCAGACTTCAACAGTAAATTAAGTGTGGAACAATTATTGCATTATATAACATAAAGAGTGCTTTGTCATTAAATAAGTCCCTTACTTYATACAAAACTGCRATGGATTTGGCTATTTTTGTTCTTAAGTGATTTATGTGAGATTTCCATGTCAGCTTTTCAAAGCACGCAAAAACTTCACCTCATTGACTCTACAGATCTCAACACCATCAACTCGAAAAGGAAAATCAGTAGCTCTGTTTCTATTACTGAATATCATATAAACATTTTTATTCATATTTAATGATAATTTATTTAGTTTAAACAAAGTTTGCATTTTAACAAATTCTGTTTGCGTCATCCCCATCCGTTCTATGTCTTTTCCTAAACAGAAAAATGTAGTATCATCTGCAAATAATACACATTTAAGAAACCCTGACATATTTACTAAATAATTCAAATATAAAAGAAATAACTTTTGGTCCAAGTATAGAACCCTGAGGAACCCCACATGTAATTTGCAGAATTCAGATCTTACATCATTTACCATCGGTGACATAGAATTGTCACCGATTCTGTTCATTACTTTCATGGACAGAATTTCTAGGCGCAGCCGAGGTGTTGAGGGGATCCGTTTTGGTGGCCTTAGGATCACATAGAATTGTCACCGATTCTGTTCATTACTTTCATGGACAGAATTTCTAGGCGCAGCCGAGGTGTTGAGGGGATCCGTTTTGGTGGTCTTAGGATCACATCTCTGCTTTTTGCGGATGATGTGGTCCTGTTGGCTTCATCGGAACGAGATCTGCAGCTCTCACTGGAGCGGTTCGCGGCCGAGTACGAAGC
>NW_013954021.1:47127-48341 GCF_001266775.1 Austrofundulus limnaeus
CTGCTGCCCCCGCGACCCGACCCAGGATAGGCGGAAGAAGATGGATGGATGGATGGATGGATGGATGGATGGATGGACATCATTTACCTGCACAAACTGTTTACTGTTTTCCAGATAACTAGATACCCACTGTAGTGCTGGACCTCTTATACCATATTTATTTAACTTTTCAAGAAGAATGGTGTGGTCAATGGTGTCAAAAGCTTTCTTTAAATCAACAAAAACACTAACACAATACTGTTTTTGGGTCAACAGCAGTTGATATTTGTTCAATTAAGTCCATGAGCACCATTGATGTCAAATATTTAGCATTAAACCCATATTGACTGCTACTTAAGATAATCTGTTAATTAATAAATAAATCKAATCTTGTCACAAATAATTTTTCCAAAATTTTTGAAAACTGTCGTAACAAGGAAATTGGCCAATAATTTGTAAACACGCTTTGCGCTCCATTTTTATAGAGAGGTATTACCTTGGCTACCTTCATGTTGTCTGGAAATACCCCAGTTGAAAATGATAAATTACATATGTAAATGGCWCAATGACATAGTCCATTATAGCCTTTACAAACATCATATCCATGTTCACCCAGTCTTTTGATCTTTTGTTTGCAAGATTTTTTTTACAATATTCATTATTTCTTCTTTGTCAGTTCCATCAAGAAAAATACTGTTGGTACAGCCCATGACTGTATGACTCACATTTTTATTTACTTTTGGTATTTTAGCTGCAAGACTTGGACAAACATTCACAAAATAATGATTAAATCCATTTACAATTTCCTTCAGATCATGTATTTCATTGTCTTCCTTTACAAAGTACTGTGGACTGCCTAAATTGATTTTATGATTTTTCAGAACACCATACATTACTCGCCATGTTGCCCTCATATCACCATTACTTCTATTTAATAAATCACTGTAATATTCCTTCTTATGCTTTCTTATAGTACACACCAACTTGTTTTTATACGTCTTGAATCTCTCTTCTGATTGTTTCGTTCCAGTGGCGGATCTAGAAAAGTTTCCATGGGGAGGGGGGCAAAGGGGAGGCAAAAGCTCTAGGCAGGATAGCAATGCAGGATCACTTCACTGAAGTACTGTACAAAAGAAATTTCCTATATCTAAATAGAGTCAACAAAACATCCATGAAAACACTTTGAAACACTATTTATTGTCCTTTTTCTCTTCTAAGAAACAAAGATTATATAT
>NW_013954021.1:48825-50602 GCF_001266775.1 Austrofundulus limnaeus
TTGTTTGTTTGTTTGTTTGTTTGTTTGTTTGTTTGTTTACATTCCCTCTGCTTCTATTTTAGCTGGGCTGCATGGCATGATGGTCAGTTACTGTTCATGAGATTGGTTTACTGGCCGTGTTATGTCACACAGATTAGATTAACTTCAAGTTAAATATTGGTAGCGACTGTAACTTTTTGTTGTTGTTCTTTCACACGTTGTTAAACTCAACAAGAGGAAGCTAACATTAGCCACAGTTAGCTTACTGTTCTCTGTCGTCCTGCTCTCTTGTGTTTAGCGTCATACTGCTGGATGGTCCGGTACAGCCTTCGGTACTTTTCATTCCAGTTTGGTGTAGTCCATTATTATTGTTGTGTTGCAAATAAAATAAATAAGACTGGCACGTTTGCGGTCCCGTCCACATGGAGACTGCTTCCTGCTCAGTTGAACAGGGCCGGAGTAGAGCAGCAGCACCCTCTGCTGGATGAAGGCAAAACTACACTGAAATAAGGTTTAAACTGATGTTTTCAATTAATCGAATGGAAGACATTTTAATCTAATAAACCATTATTCGACAATTAATCATAAGTTGATTAACTGTTAGCATCCCTAGTTGAAACCTTTTGGCCAAGATAAACTTTATTTGTAGTATGGTTATATATGGGGATGGGTAAATCTCATGTGAGCAGGGACCTCATAAGTGGGCCCATTGCTCTCCCCAAAAAGACACTGGTCTTTATTCAAACCTTCGCGTCCCTCGGATGAAGGACACCAGATAAGAAACACTCAGTGTTCTGAGCTTCTCAGGACCCATAAAAGGTTCTCCAAGAATTCTTTCCCTTTGACCACTCAGAGCCAAGCATTGGCCCAAGTAGTGCAAAGAGGTCTCTCAATGCCGCAGGCATCACACAGACCATTTTTATGGAGTCCCATCACCATTTTATGGCGAWTGAGCTAATTGTGCCCAGTTAGGACTCCAACCAGAGTACTTCAAGTTTTCTTTGTCAGGGCAAGAAGGGCTTTTCCAAGCCAAGGATTTGGGCCGTTTATCAGTTCTCATGCCTGTCTACAGTCCGTCAGCTCCCTCTAGAGGATTGAGTGTTGACGTCTGATCCAGGCCTGTAGGCCAGTCCAACAGACTTGTTGAGGTACCTACAACAGGCTCTTGTCCTTTAAAGCGGGCCTGACTGCCAGCTTTTCTAAGGTAGTCAGCTCTCTCGTTACCATAAATGCCAGTATGTCCTGGTACTCATAACAGTAACACTGTTAACTCTCCCCAGTTGGTTGACTGCCTCGGCACACTGGTGTAGGCACATTGCTGCCTTCTTACACTTTTCATTTACTGTCTTTTCCAGTTAAGCTTCCTGTCTAGATAGACACCCAAGAACTAAATTGACTCTGACAGGGAGAGTTCTACACCCTCCAACTTTGGAGGTGAGTAACCTTTCCTTGACTTCTTATGAGTAAAAAGAACCACTTCTGTCGTGTTTGGGTTGACAGAAAGATAGTTCCTGCTCCCGGCACCATCTGGATACTATGTTTAGTCCCCTCTGCATTAGGTTACATACAGTACCCAGGCAGAAGCCTTCTACATGTATGACCATTATTTGTAGTATATTTCAAGATTAATCTAAAAGTATACTTAGAAGATTACTTTCAGTATACTTCTGAGTGTACTTTCATAAACTTATTGTGGGCCTTGTTAGTAAACTGCTAGTATACTTATATCAGTGTACACAGTAAATAAAAGTACACTTAGGGAAATATACTTTTATATACTTTAGTAAAGTTAATGACA
>NW_013954021.1:51876-55428 GCF_001266775.1 Austrofundulus limnaeus
CAGTTACCTTACTGGAAGAGAAGAAATGTTACAAAACTGTTATCAAACTTGGTGGGATTTGAACTACTTATCTTCTGCACCAAAGTCTGGTGACTCCACCACCAGGCTAACTCCTAGCTCTCATGGTAAGGTTTAACTAATCTAAGTTTAGACAGTTACCTTACTGGAAGAGAAGAAATGTTTCAAATCTGTTACCAGACTTGGTGGGATTTGAACTCTTCATCTTCCTGCACCAAAGTCTGGTGACTTCACCACCAGACTAACTCCCAACTCTCATGTTAAGGTTTAACTAACCTAAGTTTAGTCATTTACCTGAGTGGAAGAGAAGAAATGTTTCAAAATTGTGTAAACTAAGTATTTCACATTGTCTTACCAGACTTGGTGGGATTTGAACTCCTGATCTTCCTGCACCAAAGTCTGGTGACTTCACCACCAGACTAACTCCCAGCTCTCATGTTATGGTTTTACTAACCTAAGTTTAGACAGTTACCTGAGTGGAAGAGAAGAAATGAAACTTTGTGGGATTTGAACTCCTGAACTTTGATACTTCAGGTCGGGCAGTTAAAGGTCTGACCCACTGGACCACCTAGCAGCTCTCTCACTCCATGTTTTAACTTCTCTAAGTTTTCTAAAATCAGTGAACGTTCAGGTCTGATGAAGAACAAACATTTCAGCTAAACTCACAGAAAACAATTCAAGATGGCTGCCACAGCAAACAAACATCAGGTTTTAAACGTCTGCTTGTTAAAGGAGCAAATAAACCACAGAATCAATTAAAGCACTTAAAACACAAACAAACACATTGTTTTTATTTTTATTTAGAATCAGAACCAGGATCCAGTTTTCTTTATAAATCAACAAACATGACTCAGCGAAAACCAAAGAGGTCAGACTGACTGAAACCTGCAGTCAGAGGATCCAACATGGCACCAAGTTTATTAAAAACACCAGAAAAAAGCTTTGATTTGTGGAAAATCAGATTTAGAGTTTTAGTTTCAAACWTTTATCTGAATTTATCTGAACTGGACTTTGTTACAAAAATAAAACTTAAAATCATAAAACTCTGGAGATTTAAAACATCTAATCCACACTGAGTGAAGTTACATGTCRGTAACTAGCAACAGGTCAGGGTTACCTGTCAGTAACCACCCATAGTACCATGCTACCAGTAGAACTGATGGATCACTGATCTGGTACCAGTCTGGTTTGGTCCATCAGGACCTTCAGAGTTCTCCARATGTTTACAGCTGCATGAAAACCACCTTTAATGAACAGGTGGGAGGAGAACACCTTCAACGATTTATATATTTGGATTTATGATAACTGGATTTCTGCTGATCAGTGGAGGCTCATTCCTGATCTATCGAAAAGTGAAAGTGGTCCGGGCCGTTGAGAAGCTGTCGGGCACAGTGGATGGATTCTGCCGTGCTGGGAGCACACAGACTCAGTTGCTGGGGTAGATAAGTCACAAACTGGATGTGATTCTGATGAGAATTGCAGCTCAGGTTTTTACCAGRCTAGAGATGCAGTAAAGACATTAAAAAGCAGCAGGAAATTCAAGGCTGCTTTGTCCCAAAACAATTGTGTTTATCTATTGGCTCTCAGCTGTTTGGCCTAGACTGCCATGTTTATCTAAACTCCCCAAGGATGATAAGTCAMCAAGGGCTTGATTCCCTCCCACCCCCCTCACCCGTGTTGGACCTGGCCTGTGAACCCAAGGCCTAGGAGGAGGAGACTCTGAACTCAGGTGAACCGAGCAAGAGACGATAACATCATGGACTCTGGATTCTGGGGRGCTATGGTCRGTCCTAGTACGGAGACCCACCATCAATGTCACCGACTCCACTGAACCCCGCCCCATCTCATGTGTTGTACCTGAGCTCCCTCCCTGCCCCAGGCTGTCTTAACTCGTGCGCGTGCGTACGTGTGTGTGTGTTGTTCTGGTTCTGGACCTTCAGTGACTCTGGATGTTTCCTGTGAACAGATGAGACCTGCCTGTCTGGTAACAGCTCTCAGACCTGACCCTGTTCTGGATCACAGTTAACCCTGGAGTCCTGCTCGGTGTGTGCAGTCATGGATGAGCAGGCGCTGCTGGGGCTGAACCCCAACGCTGACGCCCCCTACAGGCAGAGGGTGAGTGCAGCAGGACTCAGGCCTGTTTCAGCTGCTGGTTCTGGTTCTGAAGTTGCTCTCYGTGTCCTCCAGGCCTTGGCGTACTTCGAGCAGCTGAAGGAGTCTCAGGATGCCTGGGAGGTTTGTGCTAACGCCCTCGCTAACAGGATCTACAGGTGAGCATACTCAGCTTCCTGCTTCCTACTTCCTGTTTCCTGCTTCTCTGACTGCTTCTCTGTTTCAGTGATGACCACATCAAGTTCTTCTGCTTCCAAGTGCTGGAGCATCAGGTGAAGTTCAGGTGAGGAGCAGGAGGTGGGGTTGTCCTCTGGTCTGAGTGCAGCCGGACGTCTCACCTGTTGTTGATGTTGTTGTTGTTGTTGTTGTCGTTGTTGTTTCTTCTCACCTCTTGTTGTTGTTGCTGCTGCAGGCACGGCGCTCTGACTGCAGCTCAGCAGCAGCTCATCAGAGAGACGCTGATGAAGTGGCTGCAGTGTCAGGTGAGTTCACCTGCTGAAGCAGAACCAGCTGCAGGCTGTTCAGCCTGATGTTCTGATGGGTTCTGGTGGGTTCTGGTGGGTTCTGGTTGGTTCCAGCTGATGAGCTCGCAGCCAGAGAAGACCTTCATCAGGAACAAAGCAGCTCAGGTGTTCGCCCTCACCTTCGTCATGGAGTACCTGACTCTGTGGCCCAAGTTCTTCTTCGACATCCTGTCCCTGGTGGGCCTGAACCCGCACGGCGTGGACGTGTACCTGCGCACGCTGATGGCCATCGACGGCGAGGTGGTGGACAGAGACATCCTGCACACACCTGAGGTCAGCAGCAGCAGCTCTGCTGGGTGTGCAGAGGGGCGGGGCTTGATGCAGTCTGCTTCATGGCGTGTTGTTGACGTGTCCCACAGGAGACCCGCAGGAACACGCTGATCAAGGACCACATGAGGGAGCAGTGCATCCCCAGCCTGGTGGAGTCCTGGTTCCAGATCCTGACCGCGTACCAGCAGTCCCACCCGGAGCTCACCTGTCAGTGTTTGGAGGTGGTGGGGGCCTACGTGTCCTGGATCGACCTGAGCCTCATCGCCAACGAGCGGTGAGTGCAGGGGGCGGAGTCTGAGTGAGCAGTAAGGTTATAAGAGTTTAGCATTTTTCATTAGAGTTTAGTTTGATTTCATTGTGACTTTAATTCAGTTTTAATTAGTTTTTACAGTGGATTTACTAGTTTTTATTAGTTATTACATTTTTAATGCTTAGTTTTAGTTTAGTTTTTTTGGTTCTAATATTAGTTATTTTACAGTTTGAATAAACATATTTATCAATGCATCCTGCAGCTTGTGTTGTGAGTTAACTAACCAACAGATATTTGATCACTATTGTATTTATTCAAGTATAAATCGTAAAATTTAAACCATAAAATCATCCATAAAGTTGGGTGGTAGTATTATAC
>NW_013954021.1:56024-57128 GCF_001266775.1 Austrofundulus limnaeus
GAATAAATACGGTAGTTAAATCAGTTCATTATAACAACACCTTCCTAAAATAATTGTGTAACATAATTTTACCAACTAAAAACTTGATGATTATTTTAGGACGATGACAATAGTTGTCTCCAACCTGCTGCTACCTGTTTGTTTTTCATGGAGCTACTGAGAGAAGCTAGCATGTCAGACAGTCACAGTTAGCATCTTGTGTGAGTTTGATTCATGCAGTTTTTCACATGAAGTATTCCACCTGTTTTATCACCTGTTTTATCACCTGTTTCCACTACAAAACACTTGATTTGATTTTTCAATCATATTCAAAAAAATCCTGAAGTGGACGTTACTGTTTTCTCCCAACTTTAGTTGTCATTTAGCAGGTGCTGCTGAGCAGCAGACTGTAAACAAGTTGTTACAGACCACAGCTGATGGGAAACTACTCAATTTAAAAAAGATCCACGTCTTAAAATGAACTGACAAACACTAAAACTGAAGATATTCTTTCTATAGATTCAGTTGGTTTCAGTTAGTTTGTCAGTTTCAGTCATTTTCAGTCAGTTTTACTCAGTTTCAGTCATTTTCAGTCAGTTTTACACAGTTTCAGTCAGTTTTACACAGTTTCAGTCAGTTTTACTCAGTTTCAGTCTGTTTCATTCAGTTTTACTCAGTTTTACTTAGTTTTAGTCAGTTTCAGTCAGTTTTACTCTGTTTCAGTCAGTTTTAGTCAGTTGTAGTCAATTTCAGACCGTTTCAGATAGTTTCAGACCGTTTCAGATAGTTTCAGACCGTTTCAGATAGTTTCAGACCGTTTCAGTCAGTTTCAGACCGTTTCAGTCAGTTTCAGTCAGTCTCAGNCAGTTTCAGACAGTTTCTGTCAGTTTCAGACATTTTCAGACAGTTTCAGTCATTTTCAGACCATTTCAGGCAGTTTTAGAACATTTCAGACCGTTTCAGTCAGTTTCAGACAGTTTCAGACCGTTTCTCAGTCAGTTTTACTCAGTTTCAGACAGTTTCAGGCAGTTTTACTCAGTTTCAGATAGTTTCAGACCATTTCAGTCGGTTTCAGTCAGTTTCAGGCAGTTTTACTCAGTTTCAGACAGTTTCAGACCATTTCAG
>NW_013954021.1:59398-61060 GCF_001266775.1 Austrofundulus limnaeus
GTTTTACTCAGTTTCAGATAGTTTCAGACCATTTCAGTCGGTTTCAGTCAGTTTCAGGCAGTTTTACTCAGTTTCAGACCGTTTCAGTCAGTTTTACTCAGTTTCAGACAGTTTCAGACAGTTTCAGTCGGTTTCAGTCAGTTTCAGGCAGTTTTACTCAGTTTCAGACCGTTTCAGACAGTTTCTGTCAGTTTCAGTCAGTTTCAGACAGTTTCTGTCAGTTTCAGTCAGTTTCAGTCAGTTTTACTCAGTTTCAGACCGTTCAGACAGTTTTAGTCAGTTTTAGTCAGTTTCAGTCATTTTCAGACCGTTTCAGTCAGTTTCAGTAAGTTTCAGTCAGTTTCAGACAGTTTCAGTCAGTTTCAGTCAGTTTCAGACAGTTTCAGTCAGTTTCAGTCAGTTTCAGACAGTTTCAGTCAGTTTCAGACACAGATTTAGAGAGTTTCAGACAGTTTCAGACCGTTTCAGTCAGTTTATGACAGTTTCTAACAGTTTCAGACCGTTTCAGACACAGTTTCAGACCGTTTCAGTCAGTTTCAGACACAGTTTCAGTCAGTTTCAGACACAGTTTCAGACTGTTTCAGACAGTTTCAGTGAACTGTAATACGTGCTGAACATGAGCTGAAGGCTGAAGACAGTTTGAGTCAGTTTCAGATAGTTTGAGTCAGTTTCAGACACAGTTTCCGACAGTTTCAGACACAGTTTCAGACACAGTTTCAGACAGTTTCGAACAGTTTCAGACCGTTTCAGTCAGTTTTACTCAGTTTCAGACATTTTCAGTCAGTTTCAGACACAGTTTCAGACTGTTTCAGACAGTTTCAGTGAACTGTAATACGTGCTGAACATGAGCTGAAGGCTGTGTCTGTGTTTCAGCTTCGTGAACCTGCTGCTCAGTCAGTTTCAGACAGTTTCAGTCAGTTTCAGACAGTTTCAGACAGTTTCAGACAGTTTCTGACAGTTTCTGTCAGTTTCAGTCAGTTTCATTCAGTTTCAGTGAACTGTAATACGTGCTGAACATGAGTTGAAGGCTGTGTCTGTGTTTCAGATTCGTGAACCTGCTGCTCAGACAGTTTCAGTCAGTTTCAGACAGTTTCAGACAGTTTCTGACAGTTTCTGTCAGTTTCAGACAGTTTCAGACAGTTTCAGACAGTTTCAGTCAGTTTCAGTGAACTGTAATGCGTGCTGAACTTGAGCTGAAGGCTGTGTCTGTGTTTCAGCTTCGTGAACCTGCTGCTCAGTCAGTTTCAGACAGTTTCTGACAGTTTCTGTCAGTTTCAGTCAGTTTCAGTCAGTTTCAGTGAACTGTAATACGTGCTGAACATGAGCTGAAGGCTGTGTCTGTGTTTCAGCTTCGTGAACCTGCTGCTCAGACAGTTTCAGTCAGTTTCAGACAGTTTCAGACAGTTTCAGACAGTTTCAGTCAGTTTCAGACAGTTTCAGACAGTTTCAGTGAACTGTAATACGTGCTGAACATGAGCTGAAGGCTGTGTCTGTGTTTCAGCTTCGTGAACCTGCTGCTCAGACAGTTTCAGTTTCCGTCAGTTTCAGACAGTTTCAGTCAGTTTCAGACAGTTTCAGACAGTTTCAGTGAACTGTAATACGTGCTGAACATGAGCTGAAGGCTGTGTCTGTGTTTCAGCTTCGTGAACCTGCTGCTCAGTC
>NW_013954021.1:62060-66941 GCF_001266775.1 Austrofundulus limnaeus
CCTGTCTCTGACCTGTCCCTGTCTCTGACCTGTCTCTGACCTGTCCCTGTCTCTGACCTGTCTCTGACCTGTCCCTGACCTGTCCCTGTCCGTCCCTGTCCCTGTCTCAGGGCGAGGACGAGGCCATGTTCGTGGAGTACAGGAAGCAGCTGAAGATGCTGCTGGACCGTCTGGCCCAGGTGTCTCCAGAGCTGCTGCTGGAGGCGGTCCMCAGGGTCTTCAGTCGCTCCATGCAGTGAGTGTTTCCAGTCTGGACCCGGGTCAGAGCRGGACCGGTCCTGATGATGATGATGATGAAGGTGTGTCCTCCTCAGGGCGTGGCAGGCGGCTCCCTTCATGGASGTGGAGGTGTCCATCAGGCTGCTCTACATGCTGGGAGAGGCGCTGCCGGCGTCTCACGGAGCTCACTTCTCCGGAGACACGGCCAAGACCAGCGCCCTGCAGGACATGATGAGGACGGTGAGTCTCCTGTCCCCGGGCCGCTTGGTTCTGCTGGTTCTGGACCGCTTCTACAGACCCACGTCTCTTTCCTCCTCAGCTGGTGACCTGCGGCGTCAGCAGCTACCAGCACAGCTCCGTCAGTCTGGAGTTCTTCGAGACCGTGGTCCGCTACGACAAGTTCTTCATCGTGGAGCCTCAGCACATCCCCGGGGTTCTGGTGAGTCGGACCCGCCTGCTTCCTGTCCTCTGCAGGTCCCTGGCTGACCCCTGACCTTTGACCCCTGACCTGTGACCTGTGTCTGCTGGCAGATGGCCTTCCTGGACCACAGAGGACTGAGACACAACAGCCCCAAGGTCCGGAGCCGGGTGGCCTACCTGTTCTCCAGGTTCATCAAGACCCTGCAGTGAGTCAGCTCCTGTGGTTCTGACCCAGATCCTCCTGTGGTCCTGACCCAGATCCTCCTGTGGTTCTGACCCAGATCCTCCTGTGGTCCTGACCCAGATCCTCCTGTGGTCCTGACCCAGATCCTCCTGTGGTTCTGACCCAGATCCTCCTGTGGTTCTGACCCAGATCCTCCTGTGGTTCTGACCCGACATGTTTGTGTTACAGTAAACACATGACGGCCTTCATCGAGGACATCCTGACCAGGATCCAGGACCTGCTGGAGCTCAGTCCTCCTGTAAGAACCCTTCTGGCCCTGTGGTCCTRGCTGCTRTTCCTGCTCCTCACTTCCTGTCATCCTGGCCCCTCCCTCCTCACTTCCTGTCATCCTGGCCCCTCCCTCCTCACTTCCTGTCATCCTGGCCCCTCCCTCCTCACTTCCTGTCATCCTGGCCCCTCCCTCCTCACTTCCTGTCATCCTGGCCCCTCCCTCCTCACTTCCTGTCATCCTGGCCCCTCCCTCCTCACTTCCTGTGTCTCTGCAGGACAACGGGCTCCCGGCGCTGCTGACCAGCGATGACCAGCTGTTCATGTTCGAGGCGGCGGGRGTGCTGATCGTGAGCGGGGACAGTCCTGTGGACAGGAAGCAGACTCTGATGAGGAGCCTGCTGACGCCGCTGATGGACGCCTTCCACCTGCTGCTGGCCAAGCTGCTGCAGGAGACGGAGGCGGAGCCTCAGGCCGCCCTCGCCGACTGTCTGAGCCACGCCGTGGGCTTCGCCAGGTCAGACTGCTCAGCTGTCACATGTCACCTGAGAACCTGAGCAGAACCTGGTCTCTAACCTTCTGGTTCTGGTTCTGGTTCTGCAGCCGGACCAGCAAGGCCTTCAGCAACAAGCAGACGGTGAAGCAGTGCGGCTGCACCGAGGTCTACAGGGACTGTCTGCAGAGCTTCCTGCCTGCACTGAGCTGCCCGGTGCAGCGGGGGGCGCTGCGCAGCGCCGTACGCTCCTTCCTGCACCGCATGATCATCTGCCTGGAGGAGGAGGTGCTGCCCTTCATCCCCCCCGCCTCCGAGCACATGCTGAAGGACTGTGAGGCCCGGGACCTGCAGGAGTTCATCCCACTCATCAGCCAGATCACCGCCAAGTTCAAGGTAGCTGACCCCGCCCCTTCTCCTGAGCTGACCCCGCCCCNGAGTTCATCCCACTCATCAGCCAGATCACCGCCAAGTAGCCCAGAGCTGACCCCGCCCCTTCTCCTGAGCTGACCCCGCCCCCGAGCCCAGAGCTGACCCACCTCCTCACTAACAGCTCCTCCTGTCTCCTCCTCTGTCGCAGCGCCAGGTGTCTCCCTTCCTGCAGCAGATCTTCATGCCTCTGGTCCTGGCCATCTTTGAGGTTCTGGCCCGGCCCGCGGAGGACAACGACCAGACGGCGGCGCTGGAGAAGCAGCTGCTGAGGAGGAGCTACTTCAGCTTCATCCAGGCCGTGGCAGGCAGCGGCATGAACGAGGTTCTGGCCAACCAGGGTGAGCAGAACCAAGCAGAACCTCACACAGACCCGGACCTCAAACTCAGCCGGTGCCGACCCGACTCACCTGTCCTCTGGTTCTGTTTGCAGGAGCGGAGAACATGGAGCGGGTTCTGTTCACCATCATCCAGGGGGCCGTGGACTTCCCGGACCCCCTGGCCCAGAAGACCTGCTTCATCATCCTGTCCAAGCTGGTGGAGCTGTGGGGTGAGTCCCAGAACCAGAACCAGAARCGTTTAGTCCCTTCTGTCAGGCTGAACTGGTTCTGGTTCTGATCCGACCCGCAGGAGGTAAAGACGGCCTGGTGGGCTTCCCTGACTTCATCTACAAACACATCGTCCCGGCCTGCTTCCTGGCGCCGCTCAAACCCACCTTTGACCTCTGCGACGCCCAGACGGTTCTGGTGAGGTTCTGGATCAGAGCGGTTCTGAAACATTGGGCCTTTGAGTTTGTTCAGAACCTCTAACTGGACTCTTTGTTCCACAGACGCTGTCAGAGTGTGCCCTGACCCTGAAGATGATCCACCTGAAGCAGGTAAGACCAGGTTCTGTGGGTCGGGTCAGGACCAGGTTGTGCGGGTCGGGTCAGAACCAGGTTCTGTGGGTCAGAACCAGGTTCTGTGGGTCGGGTCAGGACCAGGTTGTGCGGGTCGGGTCAGAACCAGGTTGTGTTTGTGTTTCAGGGCTCAGAGTTCCTGCAGTTCTTGCAGCAGGACTACCTGCCGTCTCTCCAGGTGACTCCAGAGATCTCCCAGGTAAGCAGCAGGTACACCTGTACAGGTTCTGTGTCGTCTGGATGTTCTGGTTCTGTCTGGTCGTGATGTTCTGGTTCTGTCCAACAGGAACTGTGTCAGGTTCTCCAGCAGCCCGACGTTAAAGTTCTGAAGAACTACATCAAGGTGAGGTTTGTGGACCTTTGACCTGTGACCTGCTGTAGCTCCGCCCTCTCACCTGTCTGCCCCTCCCCCACAGGCCTTCTTTCAGAGAGCAAAGCTGTGAAACTGGACCTCCATCAGAACCCAAACAGGAAGTGGAACCCTCGCTGCTCAGCTGATGGACACACTGACGAGAGGCGGAGCTGTCCGCCTGAAGGTTCTGAAGGTTCTGAAGGAACAGAGAGGTTCTGCAGGTTCTGAAGGAACAGAGAGGTTCTGAGAGCTGGACTGGGATCAGACAGACACGCTGCTGCCTGAGGACTCACAGATGAACTGAAGCAGACGTTTGTCTCCACGGGACTGAAGCTTTGATTTAATGAGGTTCAGATTTGTGTTTGAGGTGGAACTGGTCCTGTCCCACCTGGTTCACCTGCACCATCCAAGTGAAGGTGAACGGTCCGGACGGGCTGTAAATACGACTTAGATGTGAAAAATGTAAATAAAATCTGGAGTTTACTTTGTTAAATTAATCACAGTATGGAAGCCTGTTGATGCCAAAAGGAAGAAAGTGTCAAAACTATTTTTATTTGATCTGATTGTTTGAGCCTGTAGTTAATTTTTGATTTATCCTAAAAACACACATTTACAGTCAGTCAGGTTGTAGTTCAGCTCAACTTGCTGTAAATAAATTTTTGTTATGAAGTAAAAACAGAAACTTATTTCAGTATTTGACTTCTTCCATCAAGTCTGATTTTGTGTGTTTTGAATTGATTTTTACAGTCGAATGTTTTGGTCCAACTCTTGTTAAAGGAACTGATTGTAATCATGGAGGAGAGTTTGTGTCTGCATGGTGTTAGTGACAGACCACACAAACACAACAACACCTCTACCCAGGGGGCTCAGTCCAAGTGGGTTTACCTTCCTACGGTAACAGGAGCTCTGATCCTGGCTCACCAAACCTTGTTTTTGGGATTTGGACTTTTACCAGACTGGTGAGGACCGGCTCAGTTTATGTCCAGACAGAGGAGAGGTGGGCCGTACCTGCATGGTCAAAGAGAAACAACAGCCTGAGGTGAAACTGGTAACTTTATTGATACAATTGTCACGTTCTTTTGAAAAGAAATGTTCAAAACTTCTACAGAAATCACTGAGGATCAAAGAAGAATCAACTTCTGACAGAGTGCCTGTCTGTGATTGGTCACAAACAAAGGGAACATGTCTGATGTCACTTTCCAGGTCCAAAAGCACTTGATGCAGTTCCTCCTGCTTTCTGGTCTCCTCCAGCCTGAAGAGCACTACCAAGTTCACTCACAATACAAGAACTCAGACCGCAGCCGTGAAGTAATCTGAAACATAAAAACACCATCAATCAACATCTCAAATACCTGTTCAACTATTACACACACCAATGACCTGTACAACCATCAATACAAACATAAAAACACCATCAATCAACATCTCAAATACCTGTTCAACTATTACACACACCAATGACCTGTACAACCATCAACACACCAATGACTTGTACAACCATCAATACACCAATGACCTGTACAACCATCAATACACCAATGACCTGTACAACCATCAATACACCAATGATTTGTACAGCCATCAATACACCAATGATTTGTACAACCATCAATAAACCA
>NW_013954021.1:67941-70601 GCF_001266775.1 Austrofundulus limnaeus
CAATACACCAATGACTTGTACAGCCATCAATACACCAATGACTTGTACAGCCATCAATACACCAATGACTTGTACAGCCATCAATACACCAATGACCTGTACAACCATCAATACACCAATGACCTATACAACCATCAGTACACCAATGACCTGTACAACATCAATACACCAATGACCTATACAATCATCAATACAACAATGACCTATACAACCATCAATACACCAATGACCTATACAACCATCAGTACACCAATGACCTGTACAACATCAATACACCAATGACCTATACAATCATCAATACAACAATGACCTATACAACCATCAATACACCAATGACCTATACAACCATCAATAAACCAATGACCTGTACAACCATTAATACACCAATCACCTGTACAACCATCTGTTCTTTACCAAACAAAACTGGTTTTTAAACTAAGGTTTGTTTTAGGTCTGCTGCAGTGTTTCCTTCATCTTCTCTACAGTCAGAGATTTTTCTCAAAACGTTCTGCACTGTTTCTGTTCAGGTCGGGTGGACCTCTGGTTCTAAAAAGTACTAACCTTAATTTTGTGATGTTTGGTGGGATCTTGATYTTCTCATTCCTGAAACTGAAGAGCAGAACCAGGGATTAGGAACTCATTTAAACACATTTTTCTTTGGTTTTACTTCCCTGAAACCAACTTGTTCAGACTGGATTAGAGCTCAGTGACTTCACAAGATGTCAACCTTAAACTTTTTGATTGTAACWGGATCCATCAGAGGCTGAGCAGGAAACCAGCACAAGCTGTTCCACAGCTACAATAATCACCAGTGAAGAACAGCTTACTGGAGTCAGTCTAAACAAGTACCTTTACAGGTGACCTGTGACTCGTAAAGATCAGTGCCGTGTCTTTGAGCTGGTTCCTGTCCAGCTGTTTGTTTCCAAACCTTCCATTTTACCAAGCTGGGACAAACCATTTCCCATTTGGACCAGTGACTTCTTGGTTTGATCAAAATCTAAATAAAATCTTCTGAATGGGACCACTGGTTTCTTTTTGGACCCATTTCATTTGGGCTTAGTGACTTAAAATGAGGACAATTAATCAAAGGATTCTCATTTAGTCTCAAGACATTTCAACCTTTGACCTTTTGTTTACATCAAAGCCTTCCTGTTTTGAACAATAACTTCCTGTTTGAGCCAATGATTTCCTGTTTGGACAGGAAGTTGCTATTTAAACAAGTGACCACTGACCAGTGACTTCCTGTTTGAACCAGCAGCAGGTTCTTTAGGTGTCTGATCACATCCTGGTTCTGTTCTTACCTGCAGCTTGAACCAGYGAACCAGAACCTGTCTGATTGGTTTCCCAGAACTTTTCTACAGACAAACAATAAAAAAAAATCTCTTTTTGTCCCATCTTGTTGAACAGACTGACAGCACATGAAAGATTAATAATAAGTTTATTGACAAACAGAACTGAGTTTGATCCAACTGGGTCCAAAGACCAGGTTCTGGTCTGGAGACGTTTCATGTTGTTTTGACACCCTGACGTCTGAAGACTGGAGCTTTGTTACTGAAGCATCATGGGAGACGTAGTTGATCTGTAGGTTCTGTTTCAGCAGAACTGACTTTATGTTTTTTAATCATCAGGTTGATTCAAACTCCTCAAAGAGCTGAAGAAGAATCTGATTCGTTTCATTTCTTTCCGTTCCCAAACGGGTCACTGGTCAGGGCTCCGGCCATCTMGTCCCCCTTCTGCATGGCATTGGCCAGGTTGGTTATCGGACAGGTGGGCAGAAAACAAGCACCTGTTATAGAGATCCTACAGGTGAGACAGTGGAAGAGGCTTCATCAGATGGACCCTGGATCGGTTCAGACCTGCTGGATGTCATGTGACTCCATGTGAGGCGTTCAGGAACACCTCAGAAATAACAGTTTTATTGTCCCGTTAGCTTCAGGAACTCACCTGATTTACACCTTTAATTCTTCGCCAAAGAATTCTGATTTTATTTCAATAATTGGTTAATTCGTTCACTTCCTGTTGTCCCCCCACCGCCAGGAAGTGACATGTCTCAAACAGGAAGCTGACAGAAGGAACCGGATCAAATTATTCTGACAACCAGAGTTGTAATGTAAAGTACAAATACTTTGTTACTGTACTTAAGTAGAAATTTTGGTTATCTGCACTTTACTTGAGTAATTATTTTTCAGCGTACTTTTTACTTTTACTCATTGCATTTTTACGCAATTATCTGTACTTTCTACTCACTACATTTAAAAAAAAGGTAAGAAGTAGAAAGTCGTTACTCCTATTTTATTCNGTACAAACATCAATAAACCAATGATCTGCACAACCATCAATAAACCAATATCCTGTACAACCATCAACACACCAATGACCTGTGCAACCATCAATACACCAATGACCTGTACAAACATCAATAAACCAATGATCTGTACAACCATCAATAAACCAATATCCTGTACAACTATCAACACACCAATGACCTGTGCAACCATCAATACACCAATGACCTGTACAACCATCAATACACCAAAGACCTGTACAACCATCAATACACCAATGACCTGTACAACCATCAATACACCAATGACCTGTACAACCATCAATACACCAATGACCTGTACAACCATCAATACACCAATGACCTGTACAACCAT
>NW_013954022.1:0-1917 GCF_001266775.1 Austrofundulus limnaeus
TTTAGGCACAATAAAAGAGTAGAAGTAATTCCACTTTTCTTGTGACAGTCATTATCGTAATTTAACATATGCATAAACATTCTTAGTTAAACTACAAATGAATCACGAACAGAAAAGATTGTTCTGCTCATTTTCTGATCAAGAGAACTGAGAAATTCTCCTAGGGTTGAAATGACCTGTCATGGCCTAAATAGAGTTCAGTTTGTGACAGAGTTCCTGTCTTCTCGTCAGGCCTGTGTGAGGCCTGCCTCGAAGCAGTAAATCTTGTTTCTTCACTCGAGGTGACCCTTACATACCCCCCTTTTGTGAGTCATCACCCCCAAATGGTGATTAGTTGCAACAAAAATGGGCACCTCGAAGTTCTTTGAACTTGAAGTAATCCAAAGGAAAGAATGGTAATCCAAGGGTAATCCAAACTGAGAACTTGCCGTAGCCAGAGTTCTTTTCAGTTCAGTTTTTTTTTCTTCAAGACGAACAGTAAATCAAAAGGGAATGGAAATTTTTTTTTGTGTGTGTGATCCCCATAATGTTTGTGAATAACTCCCATTTTAAATCCAAGGAACAACAGAGTCTGTAATCCACTGGAAGCAAAGAATTGTAATCCACCAAGGAAGAATTATAATCCACACGGGTAATTCCATTTGATTGTTGTGGTTGCTCTGGAGTCAACCAGTTTCTGGAACACCATGAAGAGTAGTTGATTTCAGGAACCCACCCCACCTTTTGCGGTCGCTCTCTGGAAGGTTGCCGATGAAAGGGGACCTCCGAATCGAAGGTAGAGATCTCTTAGCAGGAGCCAGGAAGAGACCACTGGAACGCCGTGAAGATGTGTACCACCAGGAGGAGAAGGTCGAGAGCGTTGAAGCCTGGTCGCCTTAGCTGAGTAGGTGGGCCATCGTGGAGGGTGGTTGTTGGGTCGTCTCCAGCTGGTGCTTTTCCGGTTGTGATGTGTTAGGCATTTAGGTGGTTTTAGGTTAACCTTAAGTTGGGATTTTACATTGGGCTAAACCTATGTGTGCCCTGTGTGTTAGCTATCATGTTCAGATAAGCTACTGTTAATAGTTAAAGGGTTGTTGCTTTAACTAAGGGGTAGATATGTGTCTATATCTATTAGAGACTAAAGAGGGCTTCTGTCAGGAAGGCCTCAATTTCCACATAAATTACTTATTCCTCTAATCTTAACTCAGTTAATTTAAGACAGTGTCTACTTCTGTAGCTGTCATTAAAACGAGCGATTTTAGATTTTCAAATTTTGTTTCCCTTATCATATTTGGAGTCGATGTCGAGACTCATTTTGAAGATTAGCTAGCCCCCCCGATTGGTGTTGTTTCGAACAGGGTCGAGGTGAAGACGAGGGTGTGGTCAATGTAGATTACGGTACCTAAGGTAGCATTAATCTACATTGCCCTGTAAATATGTGAGATTTATCAATCACTGCATGTTGGCATAGTCAAATGTTCATATTAGACTTCCATTCATTAACAGCAATACAAAACCTCTGTCTCTTGACTGTGGGTGCTCAGAACAATGCTATTCACCATCCCACAGGGATGTTTTTCCCGTGTCGAACCGATTACTAACAATGAAAGGTTTAGAACATACACACATCAACCAAGTTAGTGGCTAAGCAATAAGATGTTAAAATGCTTCAGCTCATTCTGCTGGTCAAGCCAAATAGAGTTTATTTAGCTGGTGTTTTGACCTATTTGAAAATGTTTTGACCTATTTGAAAATGTTTTAAGACTAAACTCTAGACTTAGTGTTTCTAAGTTTTACAAGAGTTTTCTCTTTTAGTTCTGTTTTAAAGACCTATTTACCTTTTTAGGGTGTTTTGATTGAAGGTTTTTGATTTATTGACGAGATCTTGATCTTTTATTAGATTATTGATCGTCTTGTAAGGTTTGATTTGGTTGCGAT
>NW_013954022.1:7490-8755 GCF_001266775.1 Austrofundulus limnaeus
TGTTTACCCTTTGTGCTGCAGCGCAGCACAGGAGGAACAAAAAAGGGGACAAAAGCGGTATCAGTTAAGAGTATCGGCCGGCTTTTACGAGTACGAGTACTTGATGCTGGAATCGGACCCGATACCGATACTGGTATCGGGACACCTCTAGTACTTACCATTGGTGACCTTGGGCAGTTCCTGCTGGAGCTGGGTCATTGGCCACCTGGACAAGGGAACTTGTTTGTTCAGCTTTCTGTAGTCTATTATGAGTCTCCACTTCCCGTTTGGTTTCAAAACTGGCCATAAAGGCGCAGAGTAAGTGTTGTTGCACGGTCTGATGATACCTTTTTCCAAAAGGTTATCAATGATTTCTTGGACAGGCTGATGCGCTGCCAAAGGGATTTTGTATTGTCTGACATATGTTGGTGGAGAATTTGATGGGGTTGGGATGCGTACTGTGTGGAGGGAGGTCAGTCCGCAGTCCAATGAGTCAGTCGAGAATGACTTCTCATACTTTAGGAGAACTTTGCGAAGTTTGTCTCTTTCTTCATCAGTTGTTAGGGCGTCGGCTTGGGCGACCACCTGTTCAATCTATGAAGGAATTGAGGAGGGGTCTTGTTCTGTAGGGAGCTCCAGCGGCTCCCCCTCCATGTCGTCTGGCCTGCTAACAAGTAGGACGCTGTAGGTTTGAGGCTCTGAGCTGTCTTCTTGGTCGAGATCGATCTTTCTGACTGTGTCATGGTCGAAATCGGTGGCTGAGAAGAAAGCTATGGCCTGTGTTGGTTTTGTGAACAAGACCTGCTCAGTGTGGTGATCTGGGATTAAATTCTCAGGAATTTCTCCCCTCGGGAGTAAAAAAACTTGAGAGGCTTGGAGCCTCGGGTGGGACATCCGGCTGTCGTGCCGCTGTCCCGGCCATTAGATCTCCCTAATTGGCTTATGGGCAAGACCTAACGAGCCAAGCTGGCTTCTCCGGAGAGAAACTCAGCATTCCTTCCCAGTTTGGAATCCAGGAAGAAGTGTTTCACTCAAAGATGTCCGTGTTAGTAATAGAAACGGACGACTTTGGTTCTGCCCTCAGGCTTAAGATGAGTCAGAGAAAGGAAGAGAGATAAGAGACTTGCCAGCCAGGCGCCAGCTCAAGGCTAAAATTCTGTGGTTGTTTCAACAGAATATGATAACCTCTTTTCAACTTTTCTTCTGACAGACTCCAAGAGAAATCACTGCAAAACATTTTTGATGATTAATTAACATTTCTGTTTAAGTAATCAGTTTTGAACCTT
>NW_013954022.1:9385-11853 GCF_001266775.1 Austrofundulus limnaeus
GTTTTCCTCTTTTTTCATATATAGTTCTTCATTCCCCCAAGCAGCATTGTTTTTTTTGTACCATGTTCGAATGTTCAATAAAGGTTTATAAAACATAACGTTTGCTGTTTTGACAGCAATGAATTGTGGGTAATAAACTTCTCCGAAGTCCGTAAAAATGCAGACTTCGCGGAACGGTGGAAATAGTACCCAAATGGGTGGGGTGAAGGGCGGATGTGGACAATGTGGGACACACTACACACTCAAACCCTTCAACATGAACACACATTTGAAGTGCACAAGGGTGGAACGAGGGTGGGAGTGCAGGTATTGGGACAGGGTCTTTGGGAATCTGGGGCGGCGAACAGCTMGTGACCCGGAAGTGACTCAACACGAAAAAGCTCATGAGTTGAATGGAAGTTTAAACATTGATAACTCTAAATTATTTTACTTATCAGAAAACATATATACAATTTTTTTCGAAACATTTGTGACATTTTATTTTGTTATTTTAAATTTTTTTGTGTGTGTACCAAAAAATAGTGGTCGGGCGGCTCCTTAGTGCACCCTATTGACCAACCACCACTGACTTCATATCTGTTCTTTTGATTGTTCCACTTCTTCTTCCGCTGGACCAGAGGAGCCCAAATTGGGGCCCGTGGGCCAAATTTGGCCCACCAAGTCATTTGATGTGGCCCACCAGCAGTTGACATAGTTACTAGGCTGTAACCTGTCGTCTTTGAAACATTTAATCACAGGTCTTTTCACAGGAGTCATAACTTTACAACAATTTAGGTCCAGCATGTACTAACATGCTTACATGATATCTAAGCAGTAATTTCAACTGTTATGTTATTATACATACAATGCATTTATAAATGATTTCTTCCATCAAGGACTTTCCAAACTCAGCCATTTGATTTTCCCTTGACGTTCTTCACAATGAATTAGTGCAATGAATCCTGGGATATCCTTGGCCAGGAAGCACACTTGGATACATCCTTCAAATTTGAGATTTTGTGGGCCACATTCGTTGGCCACATAAGGAGGAACTTTTGAGTTGCGACAGCAGTGCACTCGTGAACGCAGCCAATGTGTTGCCTTGACTGGTCTCTCCAGGAAGTTTTACAACCATGTGACTGAAACAGCTCACATTTTATCTTGTTTCATTCAACAAGTTACAATGGGTTAAACAAGTCACTGGTGAGATAGTGACTCATGACCTTAACAGCCTTGTTATTGTGATCACTTAAACGAGAACTTAAAGACTCACTCCCCCAGCACAATCAAAACTTAAGAAGCCTTTTGGATGAGAAGTTAATATAACATAACAAAAATCCCTAGACCCTAATAAAATTATTGTAATATTGAACCCATGTTTTATTAGAATAAAACATTAAGTGYTTACAGATTTATTTCTGATTGTTCTGAAAACTGGATCCCTTATGTGGCCTCAGCCTGAGGACATGCTGATATTTACATTTTATAATCTTTTTTTCTCCTCAGCACTCTCTGCTGCATTCATTAGGATATTTCAACACTCAAACCAGATTCAAAAACACAAAAAGAAAGAGTTTATTGACTTCATCTTTGTTTCACAGTACACAGTAAGCAGAGAAAAAGGAAATTGCACTGTCTTTCCAATTCTGATCTAATGTCTTATTCATTACAAGCCTATTGCAGCCTTTGGATAGTCTCTGGTTTCTTTTTATGCCCTAATCCCTTCAGGGAAGTGTGCATCTGATATAGAGTGGATTTAGACTTATTTTTATCCAGCTAACTCTCTTGTGTGTTGATTTGGTGTTGCGCGCCTTTTTAATTTTTTAAACTGGAAAGGCTCCCTGTGGAAACCAGGTGTGCTCCGAAAATAACATTCCTAGTTTCTCTTGTGTATGCATGTTTGGCTTTCTGTTGTTTTACAGGCTTTTATCCCCGCTATTCGTTGTGTGGCATGTGTGTACCCAGATTTTCCACCCTCATCTCTGTTTGTTCTGATAACGAGCACAGAGGCGTGCACAACCTGCCCACTGAGAGCGCGGCGGAGAGGCATCAGCACGCAGCCCGAAGGAGAGAGTAAAGGGAATGCTTTGTTTTCTCCTCATGTTCCACTTTTAAAAATAATGACCTATTTGTGTTTGATGACTGAGCTCCAACACCTCTCCTGTGATGACTGGTTTATGCTTCCCCAGATACACATGTGGTTTTATTTGTTTAAGTACGTGCTCACTAAGTGGGAGACCACGCCTCGATTAGCTCACTAGGGTTGCTATGGGAACAGGGGGTGGTGAAGATGCTCCAAATAATTGCAAGGTCACCTTGTAAAAGCCTGAGCTGCAGATGAGACGTGGAACAACACAGCTGATTGCACACAGGTTTGTCTGTCAGTCTCATCAGCTCATCTAGTTTATGTCCTTGAACTTATTTAAATTGCTCTTGAAACAACAGGATCCTTATTTTTAAGCCATTATCTGATTGAGACACTACTGCAA
>NW_013954022.1:11983-13213 GCF_001266775.1 Austrofundulus limnaeus
ATAAATATCTTCAGATGCAGTCTCACTGAATTCTGAGTGAGACCGTGAGTCATAGAGCTGTGATTAGCATGGCCAGTTTTTTAAAAACACATCTTATTTTTGATACAACTCACAAAACTGCCTTTAAGACCAACTGTGCCCTAAGTCGCATAGTGTGTGTGTTTTGGTTTCATTTTAGCAATGGCTCTTTGAATATAATACTTTTGTTTCTATTTTGATATTTTTGTCCAGTATATTTTATTTTTAGATTATTCTTTTTTAATGTTTTGTTGTGCCATTATTCATCTTCCCACAGTCAGCAGACTCTCTAGTGATTTTCCAGTCAGCCTATTAAGCTGGAAACATACTCCCTGCGAACTGCCGACGTCGGCACRGGTTGTCGCAAGTTTAATGATGAAAATTACGTCACCGGGCTTCGCAGTGTCGTGTCGACAGCCCCTTTTGGTACAAGCCCCCGGCAGAAGGTTTTGATCCCCCTCCCATGTCGACGGTAGTGTGATTGGTCTGAACTGAAAGCGCTCAGACGGACACAGCAGAAGAAAAAAACAAAAACTCACTTCTGACTAGAGCTGACTGTTTTGAGCAGTTTTAAAGATAGACAAACCAAGAAAAACTCATGCGTGTTTGTGCTGACAGCGCTATGCGCTGCATTTACTTCAACCACTCGGTAAAAGAAAAAAAAAACGGAAAAAAAAACAGGAAGCAGAGTTTTATAAAGATAGTAAACCGTGAAAAACTCATGAATGGAGATAAACAGACATAACAGATACTGTAAACAGGCACGGAGGACCCTGAAAATGTGGAGCTTTTTAACCAGGACAGATGTGGATAAAAATCCGTTGGGAGAGCAACTTTTTTTCTGCATTGCTGTTGAGGGGAGAAATTCCATGCAGTGACACGTAGTTCAGCGGGAGGGAGGGCTCCCCCCGAGCTTGGAGCAGTGTGCAGGAACTATAGTATACAGCGGGTAAAATAAGTTTTGAACATGTCAACATTTTTCTCAGTAAATATATTAATAGAGGTGCTAATGACATGAAATTTTCACCAGATGTCGGTAACAACCCAATTGATCCATATATACAAAGAAATCAAACCATTAATGTCCAGAAATGAAGATATTTGTAATAATATGGAATGGCACAGGGAAAAAGTATTGAACACACTTACTGAAATTTATCTAATACTTTGTACAAAAGCCTTTGTTGTCAATGACAGCTTCAAGACGCCTCC
>NW_013954022.1:14505-18736 GCF_001266775.1 Austrofundulus limnaeus
GACATTTATGGTTTGATTTCTTTGTATGTATTGATCACTTGGGTTGTTACCGACATCTGGTGAAAATTTCATGTCTTTAGCACCTCTAGTAATACATTTACTGAGAAAAATGTTGACGTGTTCAATACTTATTTTACTCGCTGTATGTATTGGATGGAGATAAAATAGACGTTGTGCATGGATGAATCTGACTGATAAAAACTGTGCAGCTTTAACCAGGACAGATGTGGATAAATATGTCGGGTGAGTGACAAATCTGACTTTTTTTCCTGCATTATAGGCTGTTCCGGGGGAACTCCATGCAGTGAAGTGTGTTTCAGGGAAGGGGGATTTCCCGAATTAGGAGCGGGGGTGTCRTAGGGACTATGAATGGTCTGTGYGAAAACGACTGCCGAACAAACACGTGACCGCGCGTCGACCTGTCGGCGTCGGAGTGAGCATGTTCCCACCTTTAGTCTCACCTATTAGTAGTTAGTCATCAACAATTAGCCCAGGTTCTGCTACGTTCTCCTCAGTCCTGTATGTATCTGCTTCCTGTCATTACCTCCACAGCAGTTCATTGATCCATGTCTTGGTTGCCCTTGTGTTGTGGGCCTGCATGTCAGGTTTGTGTCTTGGTTCTRCTTCGAATGAGGAACCCGGCCATAAGCCTTCTCCTGTAGACTGAAAAGTCAAACTTACATGATCCCAATAGCATCTCTGCAAGGTTAAAGATCTTGTCCACACACTTTGTTCTAGGACTTTACTGAAGCCACACACTTGATGATACCTTCCTTCAAACACACTGGAGTAAACTTTCCCAGTGAGGATGAGAAGTATTATTATATTTATCTATTTACCATTATTTAACCAGGCAAATCCCATTGAGATTGCAGATCTCTTTTTCAAGGGAGGCCTGGGCCTGAAGGCAACCTATTGTACATATTTTTTGGGGGAAAGCGGAGTACCCAGAGAAAACCCACGAAAGCATGAGGAGAACATGCAAACGTCCGAACTGGGGATCAAACCCAGGACCTTCTTGCTGTGAGGCGTCAGTGCTAACCACTGAACCATCGTGATCCCAAAATGGTTGGAACTAGTCATGGGATGGTATGAAATTATGACGGTATGATAACCTTCGGCAAAAATAGCACACTTTTGCGGTATGATGGTATWATGATTGCAGCAGCTCTAAAAATTTAGTTTTGAAATTTGTATTTAAAAACAAAAAAAGAAAASTTTTTTTATTATCATGTTCAACTTTGATTATCTTTGGAAGCTGTTTTTATATCTCAGAGGTGTTATGCTGAAATTTTATTTATCTATGTGCATCTGTACTCATGGTTTGTACCAACTGATGCAATTAGGTTATCCTAATAAAGTTTACATCAAGTAAGATAACTGCTTTTCTATTGCTTTATTATTTAAGACAAATGTATACTGCATGACAAGTCTTTTTATTGAAGTAATGTATCACGTTGGGTTTTTATTGTGTTTTAAATTTCAAAAGGGTTTTTGACGTAAAGATTATATAATTATATGCACACAGAAAAAAATAAATCACAACTATGAACGCATGTTTATGAAATGCACATTCAGCTAATGAGCTGCTCTAAAGGAGGCATTCAATTTTATCACCTTTAAAACATATCAAATACACAATCCAACAACTCAAAAAGTTTTGCAGACAAGATGTGACCGGTGCATTAAGCCACAGCAACACGGTGATATGTTTCACAATCTGATGCTAAAGTTAGCTCGTTCATTTCAAGATAGCAAAAACTTTACCTGGAGCTGCGATCATGTTAAATGTGTTGCCTCCACGGTCCACATTGGTGTCGTCTTTACAGCATCCTAAGTATTTTCATATAGCTGGATTTTTTATTTTAGACAGGGAAAAAGTTTGGGGAACTCTGTTCTTCAGCCTCCACAAAAGCCCCCGCAGAGCTGTGAGTGCCGATACGCAGTATGCTGCGGGAGTGCACGGGAGAGGGCCATGGGGGGAAGTCTGCAGCGGCACAGACTGGAGGAAAAATAAACATAAAATGCTTATGCCGTAGGCATGGTATTACAGAAAATTTGGAGGTTTTGAAACCGTGATTTTTTTCATATCACGGTATACCTTGAAACCAGTATTCAGCCCACACACTCCTGTCATCCTTTTTAAAAATGGGAATCACCACACCCACAACATCCAGAGCCCAAAGCTGCAGTCTTTCTGGCCACCCTGTGTTTGTCACCTCCTTCAAGTGTTCTCCAGGACAGCCTAGTCCGGAAGTCTCCTTCTTCAGTTTGACGGCCTCCATGGGTCCTTTTTTTCCCACGGCGACAGGCACCAGTAATCTTCAGGTCATTGATATGGTGAGTCCACTAACAGAACACCATTTGGGTTCAGATCAGGGAAGGCTTTTCTCCCAATCACCCCCTTACAGAAAACTCTATCATTGCCCACATGAGCATTGAAGTCACCCTCTTTAAGAAAAGCTTTGAACGACTTCAAGAAGGCCATGAACTGATGTTTGGTGTGTGAGCACAAATAACTGTTAGAACCTTCCCTCCTGCAGCTCAAAGCCACAGAGAGGCAACCCTCTCATTCACAGGGGAACATTTCAACACCAAGGCATACGATCAGTGGCTTATGAGTATCCACACAAGCCTGACACTACTCGCTCTGGGCAACTCCAGAATTGGAAGGAGTCCAATCCCTCTCTAGCAGTGGTGGAAAGACATTGAACTTAAAGGGATCCACGATTAGTTTTGTAACATTAGACTTTATTTAATAAACATATATTTAACTGTAAATTAAAGACTGTAAAAATACTGTAGGATGTTCAGTTTTTATCATTTTTAAACTAAAAGTTAAAAAAATTATTACACGGCCGGGGCCATTTTATATACACGCAAATCATTCTGGGTAAATGATGACGTGGATCGGTCCTTGGGGCGAGGCTGCTAGTGAGCTATCTCCACCCACTCTTGAGCAATATCTGATGATTGGCTCTTTTAAATAAAACCAGAGAGCGTTGACAGAGAGGAGAAGGTAGAAGCGACTCAGCATGTAACTGAAAATATAGATGAGGACAAAAGAGCTGCTTCATGGAAGAAGAACCCCAGCTGTTATCTTTAGCGTTAGCCCCAACGCTATCACCATATATATGTATTAGCTCAGCGCTACACATTCTCCTCTCATCAATGAGGTCCTCCATCCGTATGACAGAGAGGGTAGCGCAAAAATGACTCGTCCTGCAACTGAAAATATGGATGGAGGACCTGAGTTTAGCTTGTTCGTCGCGCTAGCACTGAGCTAATTCATATAAGGCAATATAGCATTGGTGCTAGGGCAAAGGCTGACAGGCTAAGCTGAGGTTCTATTTCGTGTAAGCTCCGCCCTCTAAGGCTATCGCAGATGGGTATCCCCGTGCGCGTACGCGCATTCTGAAGAGCCAATAGTCCACGCCCACGTGACGTGGGCCTCACCTCGGTCCGTATAAAAGGGGAGGACGGACCTGAGTTCAGCTCCCCTTTTCTCTTCAGCTTCGGCATTCTGCATGTACCATAGAWGACGCCCATACATGTAAGTGCTATGATTCTATTATATTGACATGGAATTCGTGTCCGGCGCCACCAAGCTATGATCCGCTTAGCCGTCCTTCCGGGCTGCTCGGGGATCACTTTTCCCCGGCACAACCCGTTTTTCACTCTGGTCTCCTTCCTCGGAAGAAGGTTGATCGTGGTTTAGCTAGCATATATTTTCCCGCGAGTGTCCCCGCGGTGCGGTATTATGCTAAGCTATGGCGCCAGACACCCTCGTGCCTCCACGGAGTCCCCGCTTTTTCATAGCCACTACTAGCTCACTCGTTACACGGATGTGGTAGCTAGTAGTTAAGGCATTAGACATCGACGTTTCCAGCCAGGACTGGACTGGAAGCTTTTCCCAGATATTTCGGACCATGTGCTTCTCATCTCGGCATGGTCTGGCTATCTTCTCCGGGGACGGAGGTCCAGGCTAGCGTTTTTTTCCTGCCGGAGATCACGGCGGCAAACTAGCTAAGCCGGTTAGCCACCTAGCTAAGCTAAGCAGCGCGCTAGTCTCAGCCTTTTTTGCGCTGAACTGCACCCTTTTTTCTCAGCGGAGTAGCTTGAGTCAGGGTGTTGCCTCTTGGTGTAGCTTCTAGCCACGGACGTGCTATGTAGCTTGACCAGGGCAGTTGCAGACTGCTGCTAGCTGACTTGTAACACATTGTGTGTTGGC
>NW_013954022.1:19526-20852 GCF_001266775.1 Austrofundulus limnaeus
AGGAGAAATGTGTATAGCTAAGGCTAGGTCCGCTAGTCCTGAAACTAGCCGGCCTCTGGTCCTTGCTAAACAGTCACACACAAAAAACTCTTCTCCCACCGTTCCACGTTCGGTGGCCCGTTCCGCCCCCTCGTGGCCGGCGAACGCACACACACTCTTCTCTTCACCCCGCCGGCGAACGGTGGACGTAAGAGAAGACAGGCAGCATGAGCCACATCACAAGCAGGGGTGTGTCACCCTCCCGCTTCGTTTCAGCATGAATCCACCAATCACAGTTGCGCGGTGAGCACTGTGTTTGGCTCCACTGAAACTCGCCTTAACTCATGCTCACGTACGCCCCGGAGGCAATCCCTCCCGGGCCGCATTCAAAACGATGGCACGCAGGGCTCCTCGGAGCTCCTGCATAGTCCTTTCGAGAAAAGCCTCCCATGGGTCACACGAGAGAGCGTGACGCGGCAAAAGCTCTGAGTGGATCGGTTGCCTCGACAACCGTTCTACAACCGGCGCATGCGCGAGCTCTCTCAGAGCGCAGCTTCGTCTGGGCACACACCTGTCCTATGGACAAGTGGATGAAGCGCTTGATAAAAACGGGACACAGGTTGCAGTTTGCAACCAAGCCTCGCCGTTTCAGCAGGATCCGGGAGACCCACTTGTCATCTCCTCAGCAGGATCTCGCTCTTCAAGCAGAGCTTCAGGAACTCCTAAACAAGGAAGTCTTTTCCAGAGTTCCAAGTGGGAAGGAATACAAGGGTTTTTATTCCCGGTATTTCCTTGTTCCCAAAAAACGGGTGCAATGAGACGGATCCTGGATCTCTTGTTTTTTCAACAATTCACACTGAAAAGACCTTTTCACATGTTGACTACCAAACAGATGCTCACATGTGTTCAGGAAGGCGATTGGTTCACGTCAATCGACCTGAAAGACACTTATTTTCATGTCCCGGTCATCCCGGCGCACAGAAAATACCTGCGTTTCTTTTTTCAGCAGACTCAGTACCAGTACAACCGACTACCTTCGGTTATGCACTGGCACCACGCACCTTCTAAAAATGCGTAGAGACAGCACTGCAGCCTCTGCGCTCAGCGGGAATAAGAATCCTGTTTTATCTGGACGACTTGCTCCTGCTGGCTCCATCCTGACAGGAAGCAGCGTCACAGACGGAGAAACTGTCAGCACACCTCAGGATGCTGGGTTTTTCCATAAACTGAAAAAGAGTTCTCTCATTCTGGCCCAATCCATCACGTATCTGCATGTGGATCTGAACTCAGTCACCATGACAGCTCATCTGTCTCTAACCAGAAAAGAGACTCTGCTGTCGCTGTTAG
>NW_013954022.1:23237-24268 GCF_001266775.1 Austrofundulus limnaeus
ACCCATCTGCGATAGCCTTAGAGGGCTGCGCTTACACTCATAGAATCTGGGGTTACAATACGTAACCAACGTTCTTCTTCCATGAAGCAGCTCTGTTGTCCTCCATCCACATTTTCAGTTACAGCCTGAGTCATTTCTACCTTCTCCTCTCTGTCAACGCTGTCTGGTTTCATTTAAAAGAGTCGATCGTCAGATATTGTCCAAGATTAACCTTCAGGGTGGATATAGCTCGCTCACACCGAGGACCTATCCATGTCATCATTTACCCAGAATGCTTTGCGTGTAAAAAAATGGCTCCATCYGTGTCAAAAGATATTTTTAAAAATGTACAAAATTAAACGGCCTACAGTATTTTTACAGTCTTTATTATACATTTCGAATATATGCTTATCAAATAAAGTCTAATCTTACAACTAGTCAGGGATCCCTTAAAACTGTTCTTAGAGGTGAGCCCAGCTATATCTTTTTGGTATCACTCAGACTTGCACACCAGCTCCAGCTCTTTACCTGCATATGAAGTGCCATTCCATGTCCCTCTATGTTCCATGCTCATTTATGCCACCAGAAACTGATGTGGCCAGGGACTATTCCAAGCCTGCCAACTGGCTTGCATGACACCCAATTTAGACCATCCTCCATGTAGGCAGTGGGCCAATGTGAGGTGTTATCTTATCTTTGATTCAGGCCTGATCGAGCCCCAGGAGCTAAGTCTTGACCGTCTGGCTCACAAGCCCCATGGTTGAATATAGTTCTATCCCACATAATTTTTCTTTTTTTTTTTTTGTATTTTAACTATAAACATTGACTTATGTGATGTAGGTCTAGGAAAAGCATTAAAGTCATGAAATTACTTCAAATATTATATTCATATAGTATATGACCCGTCACATCAAACTGAGGATTAAGTCGCACAGAACCGTAATGAGATACAGCCAGCTGAAGTGAACTACAGTGGTTTGCAAAAGTATTCATACCCCTTGAACTTTTCCATATTTTGTCACATTACAACCACAAACATAAATATATTTCAC
>NW_013954022.1:25482-40921 GCF_001266775.1 Austrofundulus limnaeus
GTGAAATATATTTATGTTTGTGGTTGTAATGTGACAAAATATGGAAAAGTTCAAGGGGTATGAATACTTTTGCAAACCACTGTAGGTGAAAAATTTTCGATTTTGGGATTTTGCCAAAATATGATAAATAAATGCCTTATCTATAGGTTCCTTGAAGAAAATGCCCAAAATATCATTCTTAATAATGTTTTTCAGCACTTTTCTGAGCAAAACAGGATGATTTTAAGCATAAATACCTGAAACTTCCGCTACCTTCGTTGCGCTCTGGCGAAGGTTTTTTTAACACCAGTTGGGAAATCCCAGTATCCAAATATGGTTCAAAGTTTCCATTTGCAAATGACGTTGTGAAATCCCCATTAGAATTGCTTGGAAAAAAATCTGACTGACATACAGTACCAGCTGAAGTTCTGTAAACAAACTCTCGTTGTTGCTACGGAGCTAGCGATTTCAGCATGTTGATTGGCCAGAAATGATCACGTGGTATTGTGGCATCCATTTTGGCAAAACAAGATAACTTTTTAGCATTACAAATGAACAAACAAGTGAACTTTTATGTAGTTTTAAGGTTGAATAGTTAATTATATTGAACTGTTGGTTGTATTAGCATTGTTTAATAGTAGTTTCACTGCATGTCATGCTGTAAATATGGCTAATTCTGCCGCGAAAACGTTGACCGATGTAGTACAGTGTAATTTACATGCTATACACTCTGCAGACAAAGACAGCCTGCTTCAGTTTGCTTTTGACTATTTTGATGATGAATTGATGGATTCYGATGAGGAGACAGATGAAGAAGATGATCTAAWTGACAAGGAGTTGGTTGTGTTGCCAGATGCCCCTGAATTAGTCGATCTTGTCAGCGAGCTTGATCAGCTGGAGCAGGAAGCTGATGAAGCTGCCGGTGACTCTGAAACTGAGGAGAATGAGGAGGCTGAGCAACTAAATGTTTTGATTGATGAGGCTGAAGTGCTGGATCCAGTAGCAGACACAGTTGTGTGTTTAAATTCTGAGCAGGAATGTGACCGAATTAGGAACTTTAACTGTGGTTAAAGATTCAAAGCAGGTCGATGCCTGCAGCAGTTTGATGAGGAGTACATTGAAAAAGTACGGATGTACATTCAGGWACTGACAGTTCATGAAAAAGACATGCTTATTATGGGGAAAGTCAGCTGTACATTGAATTTGTCCAAATACACATTGAGAAGAAAAAGAGGAAAAATCAAGTGGAAAGACAACGATGGCGCTGTTCATTCCTCAACAGCAGGAAGGTCATCTGCAGAAAGGCATTCAAGTTTAAGCATTGGTGAGTTCACGTGTTATTTTTATTTTTATCTAGCTTTTGTGAATTACTTGAATTATTTTCTTATTCAGAATTATAGTGTCATCACTTAGTATGATGGCAGTAAATCAGTGAGAACCTTTCCCCTATTACAGACATAATTGTCATAAATGAACATCCTAAATTCCTGACTACTTAAATTCAATATTTGAAACTATGATCCCATGTCATGCCCATATTGTTCTAAACTTTTTTTGTGTATGTTTTCCTACTTTCAGCATTGGCAACAACAGGCTTGATAAAATCATCAATGCTTATGCATGTGGGAACATCAAACCCCTAGACAGACAGGGTGGTGGCAGGGTAGAAAGTGCCAGGGTGATATCCTATTGTAGCAGGACAAAATAGGTGGAGATTGCACCTGCTGACAAAATAACTGGGGTATCAGCCAATGACACTAGAGGGTGCTCCCTATAAAAGCACAGGTAAAACTGCTGGCTTAGATTTGTTGGGTAAGATACGACACCGTCTGCTCAGTGTTGTGCCATTTGTGTGCCAAGGAAAGGTAACTTTCAGTGTGTTTTACTTCTCCAATTGATTGTGGGTGTAGTGGCTGTTGTGACCAGTTTGTGCCCTCGTGTGGTTCTCCTTGCAAGTGAGAAAGGAGATTGACCTGATCGGGATTGGGGTGATGGTTTAATTGAACCCCACCATCACCGCTGCTGCTTTGTCCAGCCTGTATTCTCCAGTTTGCCACGAGATCATGTGTGACTGATTGAAGTATGGCGCTTGGGACACACCCACACCACAGGAGAGAGGAAGCGGAGGTTTTACCTGCTCAGCAGTGGAACTAATCACATTGTTGATGACGGACCGTTTTTGACAAAACCTGATTTTATTCTTTGTGCCTGTATTTTAGAAATTGTTGTTTGTGTATTTATGTAAATTTTCATTTTTTTCTAATTTTCTTCTTACTTTTTTCTCTTTTTTTAGCTCATTGCTGAGGACCGGTGACAGTGGCGCAGTCGACCTGGAGGGTGACATCCCCTTTTTGTGTGCATGCTGCAGTGATTAACACCGGTGGAGGGAATCCCAGGAGTGGTGATTTCACGGTTGTTTGTGGTGGTTTTCTTTTGGGAGACGTCCACCCAGAGCAGGTCTGTAGGCACCTACCGGTAAGCCTCAGCTGAGCGTAAATTTTTTTTTTTGTTGTTGTTTCTCTTTTTCCCTTTTTTAGGTACAGGTATTCTTTTTTTTACCGTTTTCTTTATTTTTGTTTTAATAAACAATAATTCATTGTTCCAACTTTGAAAACTATCTCCTGCTTCTTGCAAAACGTGCCTATTTTAAATGGTGATTTCTGAGGGTGTTGCTGACCAACCAAGCCCTAATTTTGTGGTGCTTCAGAAATCATCAGTTGCTACACTTGGTGTTGTTGGAAGGTGCATTTTGCAATGTCTGGCAGAGACAGGTGTTTCAGAACTTAATTTATTTTAAAAAAACTTGTGAGAATTGTGGGTTTAATTGTTTTATTCTACGCAAAGCAGCAGCTGGTTAATTGGTGGGATTCAAAAAAGAGAGAAACTGGTAAATTTTTTCTTTTCCCTTCCATCTCTTTCATTCTCTTTTTTAGAGTCCTGTTTAATTTTAAGACTCCTTTACTGACTAGAGCTCCRTAATGGAGGCAGAAATGCAGGAGCTGAAAAACAATTGTTCAGTTGAGAGCTGAAAATGAAAGGCTGTGCCAGGATCAGGCAGCTGTTATTCCAGGACCTAGTGCTACCCAGACTACAGCATTGTTGCCTCCTGCTACAAGCCCCTCTGTAAATGAGAGGTTTGTTTTTGTACCACGCAATAGAAAATGTCCCATGTTCAGAGGGAAAAGAGGCATTGGGTTAAAAGAGTGGCTGGAGGAGGTAAAGGCCTATATGAGGTTACGTCTTTTGTCCACGGCTGATCAGGCTTTCTTTTTATTTGATCATTTGGAGGGAGAGGCACGTGATGAAATAAAGTTTCGGTCTATTACTGAGCACGAGGACCCTGCTAAGATTATAGCTACTTTGCAGGAACTATTTGACTGTTCTGAATCCTGTGGAGCACTTCAAGAGGCTTTTTTTTCTCGCCGTCAGCATGATGATGAAACACTACAGGAGTTTTCACTAGCTCTGATGAGTCTTATGAAGGCTGTAAAACGCCATGCACCGAAAGATTTTCAGAATGCAGAGGCACTGCTGCGTGATCAGTTTGTTGAACATGTGGTGGATGGGGCTCTCCGTCGTGAGTTAAAAATGTTTGTGCATGGGCAGCCAACAGCCACCTTGCTGAAGGTTAGAGCAGAGGCACTCCGTTGGGAGCGAGAGGTGCGGCCAAGTAAAATACCTGGGTTAAGATCTTCTGCCCCTTCAGCATTTGAATCTCCGTATGGTGTACTCAAGGAGCTGTTGGTTCACAGCAGGACTCTGAGTTGAGCCAAATGAGGGACGTGTTGCAGCAACAGCAATTGCAGCTTAACCAACTTACCCAAAGTATAGCTCGGTTGCAGAGACCCAGCCAGCAGGGTCGCTCTCGTGACTCTATTATCTGTAGGCATTGCCAGAAACCCGGCCATTTTGCCAGAGATTGTGATGGGGTTCGAGTTCAGGTACAAGTCTATAATCAGCAGTCACCCCAGGTGTCAGAAAACTCTTTCCCTCTGAATCGCTGAGCCACGATTCGGATGGGGCAGTCAATGGCTCTAGGGTTGGTATTTTGCAGGGAGATTCTAATCTGGTGTCATCTTGTCCACATTTTGATGTGAGCATGGGTGGGGTCAAAGTTCCTTGTTTGATAGACCCCGGATCTATGGTTTCTACAGTTACGGAGGATTTCTGTACCCTGCATTTTGAGCTGTGGGGTCAGGAGAAACTGCAGTCCTGTCACTGGCTTCAACTTTGAGCGGCCARTGGCCTTTCCATTCCCTACATCGGCTATTTAGAGCTGGACATTGAACTCTGTGGCAAGATTGTGCCCCAATGTGGGGTATCTGTTGTTAAGGATCCTCCTACTGGTGTAATGTTGCAGGCTCCAGGTGTGTTGGGGAAGAATGTGATCAGTCGCTGTTACGTTGAGCTTTTTAAGCATCATGGTTCAACTTTGTTTAATTCACCTGCTGTGTCTACTGCTCCAGATTCCATCAGACAAGCCCTTCATAGAGTCCATCATGCCACAACTCGACCCCCAGGTGATGTAATTGGTGGTGCAAAGGTGTGTGGTAAGAAGGCTCACTATATTCTTGGTGGTACACTGAAGACTGTGCCAACCACATGCTCGGAGAGGTACTTAGGCAAAGCTGTTTTGTTTGAGTCTTTGCACTCTAACCTTCCTGCGGGACTCCTTATTTCACCTGCTCTGATTCAGGTTATAAAAGGAACTGCGTACATTCCCATTGTGAATGTGGGCACTACTGATGTGGTGCTACACTCTCGTACTCACATTGGTAGTTAAGTTCTGTCCATGTTGTCAGTTTGACTGCAGGTGTTCAGGCTGTACCATCAGGCATGCCCTCTGTGGGATCGCAAGGTGCTGTTCATTCAGTCTATGACCAGATAGACGCACTGGATGTAACTGGATTGTCAGCTGAGGAGCAGAGTGAGGTAAGAGCTTTACTTAGAGAGTATAGCTCAGTCTTTTCTGCACATGATGGCGACTTGGGATGCACTAGTTTGGTCACCCATGATATCCCTGTTTTGGATAATACACCTGTTAAACAACGCTACTAGCGTATACCTCCATCAGAGTATGAGGCTGCCAAAGAACACATCCATCAATTACTGGAGGCACAAGTAATTAAGGAAAGTAGCAGTCCCTATGCTAGCCCCATTGTGCTTGTTAAGAAAAAGGATGGGACTTTACGGATATGTGTTGACAATAGGCACCTGAATTCTAAAACTAGAAAAGATGCCTTTCCCCTCCCTCATATAGAGGAGTCTCTGGACATGCTAGGGGGTGCACACTGGTTTTCCACTTTGGATTTAGTGAGTGGGTATAACAAGGTGCCAGTAACAGAGGCCGGCCGGCCTAAAACTGCATTTTGCACTCCATTTGGTCTTTTTGAATGGAATCGCATGCCATTTGGGCTTTGTAATGCACCCAGCACTTTCCAAAGGTTGATGCAGAGGCTCTTTGGTGATCAACAAAACAAAAGTCGTCTGTTGTACCTAGATGACATTGTAGTGTTTTCCTCCACGGTCCAGCAACATCTGGAGAGATTGAGGGTGGTTTTGAGTCATCTTCAAGGTGAGGGCCTCAAAGTGAAACTGAGCAAATGTGCCTTCTTCAAGCCTGAGGTGCGTTGTCTGGGGCATATCATCTCTGCTGAAGGTGTCGCAACCGATCCTAGTAAAACTGAGGTCGTAACCAATTGGCAGCCTCCCACTACCGTTTCTGAGCTACGATCCTTTCTCGGGTTTGCTAGCTATTACCGTCGCTTCGTGGAAGGCTTTGCAAAACTAGCCGCTCCTCTGCATTGCTTGGTTGCAGAGCTAGGGGGCACCAGGTCTAGGAGGTAGCCAGGACAGACAATCATCCAGGGTTGGACAGAAGAGTGCCAGACTAGTTTTGAAGAACTAAAACTCAGACTGACAAYTACTTCAGTGTTGGGTTATGCAAACTTCTCACGTCCCTTTATTTTAGAGGTAGATGCAAGACATGGTGGTTTAGGGGCTGTGCTCTCTCAGGAGCAGGAAGGCAAGGTGAGGCCCATTGCTTATGCAAGCCGTGGTTTGAGGCCTACAGAGTGCAATGTGCTGAATTATACAGTAGCTCCATGAAACTGGAGTTCTTGGCATTGAAATAGGCCATGACTGAAAAGTTTCGAGACTTCTTATTAGGCCACAAGTGTGTTGTCTTCACTGACAACAATCCATTGAGTCATTTGGCTTCAGCCAATCTGGGTGCGACTGAACTATGTTGGGCTGCTCAGCTTGTGCTATTTGACTTTGAAATTAAATACCATTCTGGTAGAGCCAATAAGAATGCTGATGCTTTGTCAAGGCAGCACCCTGCAGGTACGCAGGATTTGAAAACGATGGTTCCAGGTACATCCCTTCCCAAACCTTTGAGAGAGGTTATTCAGAGGAAACAAGGGGAGGTGAGTCAAGCGGCTGTTATGGCCCTGCCTAATAATACCATCTCTGAAATTGCTGTTTTTCAGAAGGCTAATGCATCTATCCAGGAGTTCTGGGTTTTCTGGAGGCAAAAACAGYGTCCTACTGCTGAAGAGCGTCTGCAGGTATCATGACCCATTCTGGTTTTACTCTGGCAATGGGATAAGCTGGTTGAGGAAAGTGGTGGTGTCCTGTACCACCAAGTATTCAAACCTGCTGGTGGTGAGTTAATTTTACAACTGGTGTTGTCAACCTCCTTAAGTGAGGAAACCATGAAAAAGGTTCACAACGAGCATGGCCTTCAGGGTGTGGAGAGAACATTAGAGCTCCTACGCCAACGTTGCTACTGGCTGCAGAGGTGGCCCAGTGGTGACAGACATGTGACAGATGCCAGGTGGCAAAGCACACTCAACCACAAGCTCTGTCATTCATGGGGCATTTGTTGGCTTCACGGCCTAATGAGATTTTGGCCATTGATCTCACCATGTTGGAGCCTACCCATACTGGATTGGAATATGTGCTTGTGGTGACTGATGTGTTCAGCAAATACACATTTGCTTTTCCCACCAGAGACCAGCGTGCTTCTACTGTAGTGCAGATCTTGGTGAATGAGTGGTTTTTAAGGTTTGGTATACCTGTTGTATACATTCAGATCAGGGGCGCAGCTTTGAAGGTTCACTTATCCAACAGTTGTGTCAGCTGAATGGGATTGAAAAATCATGGACCACACCTTACCATCTAGCCGGCAATGGTCAGTGTGAACGGTTTAACCGCAACCTTCATGACCTGTTGTGAACATTACCAGTTTCTAGGAAGAGATATTGGAGTGCATGTTTGCCACGTTTTGTACTCTTACAATACTACACCCCATCAGGCTACTGGTGAATCACCATTTTTCTTAATGTTTGGACAGGAGCCTCGGCTGTCGGTTGCTTTCCTTCTAGGAAGAGTTCAGGAGCCTGTGGCTGGCAGTGTCCATGACTGGATCCAGGAGCATCAGGCCCGCTTACAGGTAGCATTTGAGGGTGCCCGTGGGAGGCTAAGGGTTGCTGCAGAGCGTCGCAAGAACCATCATGACCAGCGAGTTCGACATGTCCCCTTGAGGACTGGGCAGTTGGTGTGGTTGCGGGATTTCACCCCACGAGGTCGCCATAAGGTCTATGATCTATATGGCCCAGTGAAGTATAAAATCCTTAGGGAACCCCACGAAGGAGGTTCAGTGTATACCATAGCACCAGTAGTTGACCTGAGTAGAACTAAAAATGTCCATTGCATGCTTTTGAAGGCATTGGCACAGGAGGACACCTTAGAAAGTGCTAGTGTCCCTAGTTCATTGCCCAGTGACCATTACCAACCTGAGGACGAGCTATCAGGTGATGAGGATTTGTTTGTTTTGAGGAACCAAAGTCCTTCCATTCCAACTAAAACAGTGGAGGTTAACCAACCTACCTTTCAATTGAGAGACCCACAGCTGCAGTTGCCGGATTCTCATCTGGTCTCTCTACATATAGTGGAGGAAGATTGCAATCCCCACAGGCTGTCTGGCTCTCCGCTGGCTCTATTACATTACTCAGCAAGGTCAACTGCAGGCAAGCATTCTAACATTAATCACCTTCCCACATCAGCAGGTGAGGCTCCACAAGCTGTGGGCTCTTCTGATTCACCTGAATCACCTGAATGTAGCATGTAGTCAGTAGAATGTAGCAGGACTAAATAGGTGGAGATTGCACCTGCTCACAGAATAATTGTTTGTGGTATTAGCCAATGGCACTAGAGGGTGCTCCCTATAAAAGCATAGGTAAAACTGTTGGCTTAGATTTGTTGGCTAAGATACGACACCGTCTGCTCAATGTTGTGCCGTTTGTGTGCCAAGGACAGGTAACTATCAGCGCGTTTTACTTCCCCAAATGATTGTGGGTGTAGTGGCTGTTGTGACCAGTTTGCGCCATCATGTGGTTCTCCCTGCTAGTGAGAAAGGAGATTGACCTGATCGAGACTGGGGTGATGGTTTAATTGAACCCCACCATCACCGCTGCTGCTTTGCCCAGCCTGGATTCTCCAGTTTGCCACGAGATCATGTGTGACTGATTGAAGTATGGCGCTTTGGACACACCCACGCCACAGGAGAGAGGAAGCAGAGGTTTTACCTGCTCAGCAGTGGAACTAATCACATTGTTGACGATGGACCGTTTTTAACAAAACATGGTTTTATTCTTTGGGCCTGTATTTTAGAAATTGTTGTTTGTGTATTTATGTAAATTTTCATATTTTTCTAATTTTCTTTTTTTTCTCTTTTTTAGCTCATTGCTGAGGTCCGGTGACGATGGTGCAGTCGACCTGGAGGGTGGCATCCCCTTTTTGTGTACATGCTGCAGTGATTAACACCGGTGGAGGGAATCCCAGGAGTGTGTGATTTCACGGGTATTTGCGATGGTTTTCTTTTGGGAGACGTCCACCCAGAGAAGGGTCTGTAGGCACCTACCGGTAAGCCTCAGCAGAGCGGTAATTATTATTTTTTGTTTTTTCTCTTTTTCCCTTTTTTTAGGTACAGGTATTTTTTTTTACCGTTTTCTTTATTTTTGTTTTAATAAACAATAATTCATTGTTCCAACTTTGAAAACTGTCTCCTGCTTCTTGCAAAACGTGCCTATTTTACATGGTGATTTCTGAGGGTGTTGCTGACCAACCAAGCCCTAATTTTGTGGTGCTTCAGAAATCATCAATTGCCACACTATGAAGACATAAGGAGGGTTGTAAGCTTCATCTCACCCTTTGCAGAAACTCACACCATCATTCTACCAGGTCGTGTTCCAGGGTTCAAACGAGATGACATTCGTCTACTGCCATCACACGAGACAAAGGCATCAGAATGGAGAGCATGCTCTGCTGCTATGGAAGAAACTGGTGAGTAATAGGTAATACATAAATTATATAAATAGAGTAAAATTAGATGGTAAAATGACCTCTGGTTAACCTGGACAGCATATAGCACCTGATAATGTCAACAATAGAATCAAAATAAAACAAAACAAAAAAAGTACATCACATTTAAGCTGTCACTTATGCTGCACACAATACAGATAATAAAAAAATAATACTGAACATGAGAAATATTAAAACAAAAATAAAAACAGGTAAAAATATTATAACACATAAAATAAAACCACTGAAATGATGCAAAAATATTAATTATCATGCTACATTTAAAGCCAGTGAGTACAAATGTGTTTTAAGATGAGACTTAAAAACACCAAGAGTTAAAGTTGGTTTGAAATAAAGTGACAGCTGGTTCCAAAGTTTAAGAGATCCAACTGAAAATGACTTATCACTTCTGTGGAACAGCCTGGGAATTACTAATCTAAACAAAAAGCAAAGAAACAGAAAAGTCATTGTTAGGTTATTCAGCAACGACTAACAGGCTTGGAGCAACACCTGAAGTAAAATCGCTGTTAGCAAATGACACCACAACCTTGACAACATGAAACATCCTCTTGCCAAAATTAAGTTGTTCTAATTCTTTTTTAAAGAAAGTTTTGAACCATTTTCACCAGCTCATTAAAACACAGAAGTTCAAATTGATATAGCAAAATTGGATGGTTTTGAATGGTGCAAAGGTTGAAACAAATGAAAGGTGTTTACAAAATGTTTTCCTGTGAGACCTGTCATTCCAGACCTTTTGAGAGTTACTTCATCAGTTTTCTCTTTTTTTTTCTAGGTCATCATGCCTGCAAATTAACTTCATTCAAGAACATATGGAACCGACTGCTGCCTTACATTATTTGCTGCAAACCCATGTCTGACCTCTGTGCTATCTGTCAGAAGAATAACACTGCTGTTTATCGAAGCAGCAATCTACCTGATGAAGTGAAACAGGCAAAATTGAAGAAACACTTGGAGCACCTTGAATTATTTGCAAAGGAATGCACATTGTACAGGGATATGGTGGCTGAAAAAAGGGCTGCCATTGGGAACTTGACTCTTGGTGTGCATGAGCCTTGCAGTAACGATCTTACAATGCACTATTCATTTGATTATGCTCAGCAGATCCACCTACCAAGCAGTCCTCTGCAACCAGGGCCTATGTTCTTTTTGGTGCCCAGGAAATGTGGGGWATTTGGAATTTCTTGCRAGGCCCTTCCCAAGCAGGTCAACTACCTAATTTATGAGGGCATGTGCTCTGGCAAAGGTTCTGATGCAGTGATAAGTTACCTTCACCACTTCTTCAGCACTTTTGGACTGGGAGAAAAACACCTGCATCTGCACTGTGATAACTGCAGTGGCCAAAATAAGAACCACTGTGTAATCTGGTATCTTATCTGGAGACCCATCCATCGCCTGCACCTCTCAGTAACATTGAACTTTTTAATTGTGGGTCATACCAAATTTGGTCCCGACTGGTGCTTTGGCCTTCTGAAGCAGAACTTTAGATGTTCTGAGGTGTCCTATCTTGATGACTTGTACAAGTGTATTGAGAAAAGTTCAATAACAGGATCCAACATCCCACAGCTCATTGGAAATGAAGCAGGAGAATGTTCTGTTCCCATCTACAACTGGCAGCCATATAATCCTCTGAAGGACATCAAGAAACTGCAGCATATGAGGTAAATGTGATTTTTCATGACCTACTTTTGTAGTACTAGGTACATGTATTTTACTCTTAAACATTGCCTACAGTCAGTGAGGAAAAAAAGTTGAATAGGCATCTTCACTACACGTTGGTGTTAAGTAACTTTTTTTTGAAGGTTTAAGAAATAATTCTTGTTTATTTTACACCAACCTGGCATAACAATTAATCAGTAAACAGGCTCCTAACTATTCCATTTTGTTTCTGTACTTTTATAATTGATACTGATCAACCAGGCGTGGTGTTTGTGAAAACAGCAAGTGATGAAGCTGAAGAAGCCCACAGCCTACTGAAGGATGTCACCCGTACACCTCCTAATGCCATGCCTCAAGTTGTTCCCCCTCCATGGTTGAATAGGAAGAGGCAATGGTATCTGTTCTCCAAAATCCGTGAGTTCCGCAGAAAAGATGTGCAGGACATTGTATGCCCATGGCCAGCTGGAGAACCTTGGAGAACCTCTTCAGACACAGAAGTGTGAAGATGTTGCATCAGCAGCAACAAAGAAGACAGCAAAAAAGAGGAATCAAAATAAAGACAGACAAGCTGCAAAAAGGAAACAAACTGCCTTAACATCCAAATCTAAAAAAACAAAGACATGAAATGTGACTTGGCTGAGTATTAAGATGCATGTACATGTAGGAAGTGAGATGTGCATCAGAAGTTTGGTGACAATGTAATGTCTTTAATGGACCCATGGAAGTGTCCTGTTTAATGGTTTTTAATTATTTTTAATCACATTTTAAAGTAAACATTTTATTAATCAAATATTGCTTAACAAATCTTTGTTTGACTTGTGGCAGCCAGTAAGTTTTGTTTAATTTTATATTGTTTTAGAAATAGTTTTTTCTCCCATGTTGAGAGCTTGACAAAAACAGTTTAGAATACAAAGTTTTAAAAAGTCTTCTGGTATTCTCAGGAAAAATAAACTTACATTTTTGCTTTTTACATAAGTCTGTGAAGAGGAAGCTACGTTTTAAAATAGTATTTTTTCAGTATAAATGCATGGTTGCTAAGGGCATTTGTAAGATACATGTTGGTCATTTTCAAAGCTTGTTTTCGCAAAACTTTGCAAAATAAAACTGTTATGTTTTGCAAGACAAATCAAGCTGTATCTCTGGAACCGCTCATAATATACATACGTTCTATACACCAAAATGTAGCCTATGAAGTCAGGAATATGAAAATGTGCTTAGTTCATTTTGATCAAAATATGACTTAATCCCTGATTTGATGTGATGGGTCACATATACTGTATTTCATATTTCAAGTTCATTGTTATTTCTAAACATATTTGAAGTGTTTGTACTCACTTTTTGTCTCTCTAATGTTGACCTTCATCTCTCCTACAGCCTAGATCACAATTACACACAAATGACCCAATGTGCAAAATAGGTATAGATGTCATCTAGCTACTTCTAATTACTTTTATGACAGCCAATACCTACTTTCGTTATGGAGGAGTGGTCAACAGTAAACGCTGGAGAGTCTCTTGAGAGTGCCTTTGTTCAACTAGTTTCCAAGAGTCACAGTCCAGTGAGATAATGGTTTGACTGGAAGTCATACAGTCGTCAGATGCCTTTGTCAGATATTTAATATCCACCGTTCTCCACAAACAGACACTGTTTTCTACCCAGGAGCTCTGCAGGTTGCTGATGTTCACACTCAGCTTTTAATCAGCAGCTGATGAAGTGGCATGGAAGCCAGGTGGAGGCTTTCTCTGGGAAATAGTGCCATTAACCGATCAAGTAAAGTAGCTGAAATAAGCTACAGCAGCAGCTGTGCTCCCTAATGGCCAGAAACTGCTAACTGTGTGTGCGTAAGTACGTGACAATGTGAGCACCAGGTGTAAGCATGCTCTTGTCAGGAGGGAGCAGTGAGAGTGACAAACAGGCTGCTTTGGGTGTGTACAGTATTCTGGCATGTGTGTGCTGACAGGAGAATGAATGCCACAAGAGGTACAGATACTCAGAAATATCTGTTTGTACGTCAAGCAGCATACATTTACCTGTGATCCCAGCTCCTCATTGTCTTGTTCAGATTGACCTTGTGTGTGCACTCACTACCTCTGCATCAATCAACCACAGTGCTGTTATTGAATGTATTGCTCTCTGTTCACCTTTCCACTTGTTTACTTGTTTTAATGATTAGTCTGAAAGACTGAAGCTCGTTGTGCTTACTTTAAAATGGAAATGTGGAGGAAGCTCTCTGTGTATGAAGGTCAGGACAGATGAGATGTGGTGGGGGGGGGGGGTAAATGGAGAAAGAAGGTCAGGGAGTGAAGAGCAAAAGGAAGGATGTGTGAAATCCCATAATGGGTTCTGCATCATGAGAATTACAGCAGAACCCATATCCATGGGAGAGGTGGACAGCAGTGTTCCTGATGTGAACAGCAGCGCAGTTCACAATGAAATATTTAACACTGAAAAGAAAACAGAAGCTTACATTTTGAAGATAATCTGTGTATGAATATAAACAAAGTTATGTGGGTGTGAGTCACACCAGAAACAAAAACAACAAGAGGACATGATTGGTTTAGATGTTTTCTAAAATGCTTTACACTTATGCACTTTTTCCACTAGTGCCTCTACAGCATGGTTYGGCTTGCCTCTGCACGGTTCCAGTGCGTTTGCATTAATCAGAATTCATGGAACCAGCCCCTTTTTTAGTATCAACTCCATTGTGGTTCCAACCATACCGTGCTGGCCTAAAAAACTTGATGTCGGAACACAGTCAGTCACTGATTGGTTAGAGGGTGAAGTAACTGGTTGCGTCTGAAAAACAACAGCTTAATAGTTCATAATTGTACTTACCAAAGTCATGCCACTTAAATTATATTACAACTTGTAAAGGTTCATAGGGACCAAAAATATTCAAAAAATGCAAAAAAAAAAAAAACATCTTTATGGTTCAAGACTAATTTTAACTGAGTGTTTTCAGATCTACAGCTGCTTGCTGTACGTTTCTGTGATGACAGCACTGTGGGATTTATTTAGTAATTTTAATGTACACCTTGTTATATTACATTATCTGTAAATAACAAAAGTCAAGACATTTTTAATCCAAAATCTTTCTGCAACCACTGCACATTTATAAAACCAGGAACAAGAATCCAAACCGTAATCCCATGTCCAGACTGTAGGTTTGTGGTGCTAATTTTGCAGGAGATTCATCTGAAACACACACACAACATATTTATTACTAAACCTTATTAAATCAACCTTATATACTTTTATGCTTGGCTTCTTTCGTATAGCTCACTAGCAGATTAGCATTAGCTTACCCTCAGACATTGTTTAGATCGTGTCCTGTCTTCAGGATCATACTGCTTTATAACTTCCCAYGCTCTCCTGTACTTTAGGGTGTGTTACCTTGCTCATAGTCGTTTCCTGGTCAATTCTTTTGGAGTCTGGCAAAAATGCACCATGTCATCCTTGTTGTTATCAGCGTCTTCTTTATCTACTATGTTTAATGGTGGCTTGAAAATAGCTTAATGGAGCATTACTGCCACCACTTGGCAAAGGTGTATAGTGTCAATATTCTGATTCTGGGACTGCCTAGACCCCACCTACTAGAGCTGCTCTTGAAATGTACTGTAAAATCACCTAAACCATGCTGAAAAGAGTTGAGCCAAGTCAAACCATGCTGTAGAGGCGCTAGTGGGAGCGCATTCACACAGGGCTGGTGGTAAGCTACATTGTAGCCACAGTTGCCCTTGGGCACACTAACAGAGGTGGGGCCAGACTCTCTGACCACCAACAACAGGCAAGGGTGAAATATCTTGTCCAGGACAACTGAAACAGATGGAACGAGGGACTGAACCACCACAGCCACCCATCATACGTTCCCCACTGTGAAGAATTCCTTCTTCACTGAACATCAGGCTTTGAACATCGAGGAACTGAGCAGACCAGTGTGTACTACAGGTTCCACACACACATTAAGATGTTTCAAAATGATGATTGTGTGAAAGTGTGTGTGTAAAAACACAAACTTTTCACTTGCTGTGAGGATGTGTGTACCTCCATACACATTTTCAGTTGGCATTTACTAACTAAAAAGAACCAAACACAGAAATACACCAAAATATACCTTCATTTGGTTTTTTAAACCAAACAGAGAATTTAAAACATGTCCAACCAAAGGGATTTATGAGTAAAAACTAAAGCATGTGCATTTATTTTCTGCTTGTTTATAAATGAAGGGACCATTTCTTTTCTAGTCTCAGAGAATGTGAGCCACAGTTTTCTTCATTTTGGAATTTTACTGGTCAAATCATGGAGTGAACTAAAAGCTGTAATATATATATTTTTTCAGAATATAAAATTCTGTATTATGTTTTTGTCTTGCGAGTTTGGAGACTTCCTAATAATTCACTTGTGTAGGAACATATAC
>NW_013954022.1:48011-52523 GCF_001266775.1 Austrofundulus limnaeus
TATATATATATGCACACATGTAGACATAGCTATCTTGGTTGGGCGCTACAACAATAAAAACAAATTTCAACAGGTTTTGCAGAGTTTAAATCAGCCTTAAGTGGTAGAAAGTCAACAATTGTGGAAAATAGCAAACTACATTTACATTACAAAACTCAATTAATCCATCACAGGCTTTATTAAAACAACGACAAGATCTGCAAACTGAACTTCATCTTCTAACATCGGATGCAGAACATCTCAAGATGTGGTCTCGGGCTGCTTATTATGAGCATGGCGAAAAGTCAAGTAGGCTTTTGGCRCACCAACTGAAACGTAAAGCCAGCTCTCATATAATATCGCAAATCAAAGGTCGGTCAGGCAGCCTTGTCTCTGATCCTATTTCTATCAGTGACATTTTCAAGAAATTTTATTACAATTTATATAAATCTGAACTACAGTCGGATTCAGACGAGATACTTGCCTTCCTTCAAAATATTGGCATCCCTAGGACAAATAAATAGATTTCTGATCAACTAGACGCTCCCATTAAATTGGAAGAAATATTTATATCAATTACTAATATGCAGAGTGGTAAAGCTCCGGGCTCAGACGGATTCCCTGCTGAGTTTTTCAAAAAGTTTAAAGAGAAGTTAGGCCCTCTTCTTCTTGATGTTTATAATGAATCGCTGGGGCGCGGCCTGCTGCCCCCCACCCTAAACCAGGCCTCAATTTCACTATTACTGAAGAAGGGTAAAGATCCTACAGCTTGTGAGTCTTACAGACCTCTGTCACTTCTAAATGTGGATTTTAAGATCATAGCTAAAGTTCTTGCTACTCGACTTGAGACTGTTCTTCCTCAAATTATTTCACAAGAACAGAATGGATTCATTAAAGGCCGCCAGTTTTTTTAAAAAATATTTGTACACTGTTAATACAATCTTTTCAGCTCACTGCCCTACGTCTCCCGAGGTGAATATTTCTCTCGACACTGAGAAGGCTTTCGATCGTGAAGAATGGGATTACCTGTTTGCCGTTCTCAAAAGTTTTGGTTTTGGAGAAAGGTTTGTGTCCTGAATTAAACTACAGTTCCTCAAGCTTGTGTCCTTACTAATACTGTCCAGTCTGATTATTTTCCATTGGGTCGTGACTCGTGGTACTAGACGGGTGTCCTCTTTCTCCCCTCTTGTTTGCGTTAACCATAGAACCTCTTTCTGTTGCCTTATGATCCATCTCTTCTTTTCAGGGAATTATCCGTTCTGGCATTGAGCTTAAATTAGCTTTGTATGCAGATGACCTTCTCTTGTATGCTTCAAACCCCTTATGTAGACTTCCTCCAATTTTAAAGATTCTGAAAAAATTTGGATCCCTCTCTGGCTATAAATTTAATCTATTCAAAAGCGAATGTTACCCAGAAAATTCTTTAGCTCTAGGACTCAGGCAGTCTGACATTCCTTTTAAGCTCAGCCCCTCAGGGTTCAAGTATTTGGGGGTTAATATTACATGTACTTTGCCTTTAATGTTTTCTAAAAACTTTGTCCCCCTGGTCTCACAAATTTCATCAGATCTACAGAGGTGGAACTCTCTCCCTCTTTCATTGATTGGCACGATTAATGTTATTAAAATGAATGTGCTGCCAAGATTTCTCTTTCTGTTTCAATGTATTCCTTTATTTCTGCCTGAAAAGTTTTTTTAGGTTCTTGGACCAAATGGTTTCCTCTTTTTTGTGGTGTGGCAGCGTCCCCAGACTGAGATTTTCTCTTTTGCAGCAGTTCATTACTAATGGTGGTCTCTCCCTACCCTARCCCTGATGTACTACTGGTCTTCACATGTTTATAAACTAATTTATTGGCTAAATTCACCCAACTTGATCTGGTGTAAACTTGGGATTCAATCAATATCTGCATATTTTTCACCTGCCTCGGTTATTTATACATCACTTCCTTTTAAATTATCTTCTGTTACTTCAACTCCCATAGTGCTTTCTTCACTTACAATTTGGTCACAATTTAGGTCCCATTTTAAATTTGTTTCTTCTTCTATTCAAATGCCTTTAAAAACTCATCTATTCCCTCCTGCTGCTACAAATGCTGCCTATAGAATTTGGCATGAGAGAGGCATTAAAACTATGAGAGACCTTTACAAAGATGGTTTATTTCTTAGTTTTTCAGAATTGTCCTCACAGTTTAATCTGCCTACCTCTCATTTGTTTTTCTATTTNTAGATTGTACCTGAGATTGTGAAAACAACAGCTAGCAGGGTCACAAATGCAACTTAATTTCTTTTTAAAAAATCCAGCTTCACTGGTGACTAGATCATCGTGTCAGAGGAGGGCAGCGGGGACCTGATGTATAAGCATTAAATGGACACTGCTTTCAACAAATCAGATTAACTCCAGAGCCATTTTATCCAATCAGAGCAGAGCAGGGTGGGACTTTCAGTGTGAGATGTTTTCAGCAGAGACAGTTGAAGCAGCAGCTGCAGCGATCAGCCCTGCACTTTGCTCCTGAACTACCAGAGACTTTGGTCTTTAAAACCTAACTTTATATTAATTATGTGTTCAGAGCGTTGTTATCGAACAGATCTTTCCAACTTCGCATCAGTGACTAAACTCTCTCCTCCTGAGAGACAGGAACGTGCCTCAGTGCACGCAGGCTGTGAGTCTTTCTGTGAGATTCACTGTTCGAGTTCTTCTAAACCATATTACCTCTAACAGAAGAAAATTGATTTGCCCCACATCAAAGCAAAGATGAGTCTCTGTTTAACGTCATCCCACCCCCCATCCAAAAAATAAAAAATAAAAACTTGCCATGTTCTCTAGGTGAATGAGTTTTAAATGTTATTTTAATTTATCAGAAAGATCCACAAATTTCATTCTTCACAATTTTATGATAAGAGCAAGGTTCTTTATGTGCTAAACATGTTTATGTTTAGAATCAGACTGTGACACAACTGCTCTGGGATAAACGTAATTCAATAAATGAGAAAATACGAAGAATAAATCATTTTAAACGATTACATGAACTGAAACCATCTAAATATAATCTTTTTGTATAAAATAGTTTTTTAAAAAATAAATCAGTCTAACAAATAAAACATTTGTTCTGTGCAAAAGACAGATATTTGCTGCTTGGTCTGGAGAGTGTGGAAAGCTGGTTTAAACAAGGCCAAAGATCTAGAAGGCCAAACTACAGGAGCTGTACATCTCAGGGTCATATGTAATCCAACAGACATTTAAACATGAAATGTTCAGTTTGAGATTACATATGTCCATGGGTCAGCCCATTGGCCACTTAAGTAGTTTACATATACACATCCACACCTACGGAAAATAATTATAACCTCATTAATTAATATACACAAAACACACACACCTATACACAAAATCAGRCACATACACATTCAAAGAGAAAAAAAAACATTTCAGAGCCTGTAGTATGTTAAAAACAATAAATACCATCAAATAACATCCTCCAACACTGCCACTATAAATACGTTCTCCCCTCCTGATTTCTTCCTGCTCTNGAGAGAGGCATTAAAACTATGAGAGACCTTTACAAAGATGGTTTATTTCTTAGTTTTTCAGAATTGTCCTCGCAGTTTAATCTGCCTACCTCTCATTTGTTTTTCTATTTTCAAATCAGACATTGTATTTCATCGCTGTTTCCAAATTTTCCAACTTTTCCTGCTGACCCGCCATGGGTTGACCTTCTTGTTCTTAGGCCTAATCAGAAATCACCTTTTTCTAATATATATGGAAAGCTTATGCTCATGGAGTCTGACTCATCTGGTAAAGCCAGAATGGCTTGGGAACGTGAATTGAATGTTAAATTGTCTGAGTCATGGTGGGAWAAAGTTATTCTCAGCACACGTTTAAGCACACCTTGTGCTAGACTACAACTTATACAATTTAAAGTTATAAACAGAGTTAATTTTTCAAAATCTCGTTTATCTAAAATCTTTCCTTCAATTTCAGATCAATGTGACAGATGTCAGACTTCACCTTGCAATCAGTCATATGTTTTTCTTTTTGCCCAAGTTTATACACATTTTGGAGTGAATTCTTTTCCGTTCTCTCACGGGTTTTTAAGACCCAGATTGATAGTGATCCATTAATTGCCGTTTTCTGAGTTCCAGTGACTACCCTTAATCTGTCCCCCCAGCAAAAGGAGGTTATGGCTTTTTCTTCTCTCCTCGCTAGACGTTGTATTTTACTCCATTGGAAATCTCCTTCACCTCCATCTATATTACAATGGTTTAATACAATAAGAACATTTTTAAGGATAGAAAAAAATTCATTAACAGTGAAGGGTAGGTCAGAGAAATTTGCATGCAAGTGGACATCCTTTTTGGAGTACCTAAAATCTCTGCCCTCATAATTGATGATATAAGTAACCCACCATATGACTAAGTTTTAAAAAAATAGGTAAAACTACCCCCCCCCATTTTATTTTATTTTTTCTGTTTGTTTTTGTATCTTTTTTCTTTTTCTGTTTTTTTACTTATGTATATGTGTATGTATGTATGTGTATG
>NW_013954022.1:53523-58961 GCF_001266775.1 Austrofundulus limnaeus
AAATAAAACTTACATAAATACCCCTTATTCTAATTTATATTTGTTCAATAAAACCAAGTTTAATCATTCTTTTAAACACAAACAATGATCCAGCATTTCTGTCATCACTCTCCATATCATTCTACAATTTCACTCCCTGTATCGACGTACACCGTTCCCTCAAACTTGTTCGAAATCTGTGCTTCAAAAAAATTTCATTTCCCTTTAAATTATAAGAGCTTTCTCTTTTAACAAAATTTAACTATATATTCAAAGGTAGCATGTTTTTATGAGGCTTAAACATATGCTGTAGAATACTGTAATACTGTAATCAACCAACTCATGAAGTTTTAATAATTCCAATTGACAAAACAATTTATTTGATGGGTGACTGTAGTGTTTTCTAGTAATAACTCTTATTGCTCTTTTCTGCAAAATAAATATGGGGTTTATTATTGTTTTACATGCTTTTCCCCATGTTTCAATACAATATTTGAGGTGTGGAACTATCATTGCATTATACAACATACTGTATATAGAGATTTGTCATTAAATAACTCTCGAGCTTTATACAATACTGCAATTTATCTAGCTATTTTTACTTTTAGATTATTTATCTGTGATCTCTATGTCAGCTTCTCATTGATAACGACACCCAGAAACTTAACTTCACTGACTCTGCCAATTGTAACACCATCAATTTTTAAATGAACATCAACTGCTATTTTTCTATTAGTAAATATCATATAATTAGTTTTATCCAAATTTAATGATAGTTTATTAATTTGAAACCAACTTTGTATTTTAACAAATTATATCTGTATCATCTTCATCATCCGTTCTATGTCTTTCCCCAAACAAAAAAAGTTGTGTCGTCAGCAAAAACAACACATTTGAAAAGTCTCGATACATCCACCAAATCGTTCACATACAAAATAAACAATTTTGGTCCAAGTACTGAACCTTGAGGAACTCCAAATATGACATCACAGAGTTCAGATCTGACCTCATTCATTTGTACAAACTGTTTTCTGAGAATGAGAATAATCACCGCCAATCAAGAATCATTTCTCTATGAGATAAGAGGCCTTTTTCAAAATTGACTGCAAGGCCAAAGGAGGAGGGGTCATGAGCCCCTCCCTCCCAGAGGAGGAGCAACGGCACCACATAAAGCAAGAAACTCAGAAGCCAGAATGACATTTGAATCGATCCAACAACAGGAGATGATGCACATTACGATTCAACAGAGTCACTATCACCCTGACCCAAACTACAGGATCAGGGACTTTAAAATATTTGTGAAGGTGGACCCATCTTGGAAAACGAACGTCTTGACTGTGGAACCACCTAGGAGATTCCTCACGGAACGTTCATGGCATAATAGGAAGTCGTTCTATTTTAATCTTAGTGCAGAAGATTGTGACGAGCTTTTGCAAATGACAGTACAATGGATCCTTCTGATGTCCGGCCCACATTCTAACCCCCCTTTCCAGGCACAAGGGAAACCATGTTCAAGATCAACCGGCCTGACCAAAGAGGAGGAGGAGAATACAAGCTCCTCCCCTAAGGAGGGCGCTGGTTCCTAATAAAACGGGCTGCGCTGAGGCAAAAGAGGAACAACCCCACTGGACTTGGACGAAGACACAAGAAGCGGAACCACTGCAGCACACCATGACTTTTACCCAGCTACCTACCACACCCAACGTAAGTCCAACTTTTAACTCATACATGCAGCGTACCCATTCACCAAGACCCAGGGATCCCCCCTTGGCTGTTTCTCCGGTTGAATACTATGTGATAATGTTGGCATGGTTCTGTTACTGCATGACGGGAAAATGGACCCTTAAGCAACCTTTGAGAATTCTTATCCTGGCCATGTCAATGGGTCRGGTTGCAGTTGGCCRCCTTTAAGCCGGCAAGAAGTCGCACTCTCCCTGTTCGTCTCTTACATCCTGGGGAGAACGAAGCCACTGCAACCCTGGGCGGCTGCTTTACTTCTCTTATGGTTGCTTATTGAGTTCATGGTAATAGGCATAGAATGGGTCAGACGAGCACCATTCTCCCGCTTTGCCCCTGAACACATCATCTTGGCTGTCTGGGAAGGTATGCTGGCCATGAGTGTCATCTTTTTCATCGGCCGTGAAACCTGCCGCCTAATATGTGGGAAGGTAGCCTGGTTCCTTCGGTTCCTCCGCCTTGTCCTGTGGGGCATAGCCTGGAGAGTTTATTCTGCTTTATATTGGATGGGCCTAATCAGTGAGTTGTCAATCCTTGCCTGGTTCATGACCTATGCTGCCCTCCTCCCTATGGCTATCTCAGCTAAACAAGCCTCACTCGAAACACCCCCTCTTCCTCCAAGAAACGCGCCGATCACCACCCCGCGCTAGCAGAGCTCGGCCGCTCCATCGCTGGATTGATCCTCCTAATTTGCCACCCTTCAATGCTTCTCTCTACCATAACTGCCCCCATTCTCAAGATGATTAATCTTTTAGCTTTTTGCTGCTTTAAGCCACATTTTTTATGATTTTTAGTATTTTTAAGACATTTTTTAATTTTGTGTTTTACTACAACTTATTGTAGCGTCTGGCGCTTTAAGTTGWGAAATGTTTTATGATCACTCCTAATTTCATTCACCCCTGTGTTCTGACAGGTACAACATTGCACAAACTGCGGGAAAGGCTTGAGAGAGTTCCCATACCTCTGGGAATACCTCAGGGCTGCGTGGTGCACTCCGTGCTACGCCTCCTACTTTGGAATCCCGGTGGCTACGGCCATCATACTGAGAGATGGGATCCAAAGCTGCCCCCGAGCCGACTTCTCCCAGAGCCTCATGCTGCATAAGAATGGACAGATGGTCMACTGTGCTCTACAGAACCCAAACATTCCTGAACCCCTTGTACCTGTCAATGTTCACCAGGTCTGTACCATCCCCCTTATCCAGAAGACCTGGAAATCTCTCTCCACTCACCGCAAGTATATCAGCCTTCATACCCCTGATTATGCTTTGGTGGATCTGTATATCAGCCAACCTGCTGAAGGAATGAGTACCGTGCAACAGGCGGTGGCCGACCTGCCGCGCCAGCACATCATGCCAGGGCCATCTCCAGATTCTATGACTGATCCTGCTCCTCAGGACATGTCATCACTGCAAGATGCCCTCCATGACCCCGACCTTATTGCTTGGCTGAATGATAATTCTAAGGATGTGCTGCCTCACCGCCCTGTACCAGCACTGGAGACCATCAATTTGGATCACCCTTCTCCAAGGTACAGCCCATCCATGCCGGATCTCACCCCCACAGGATTGCGGTCAGTGGCAGATACCCCTGCTGCAGACAATGCAGCCCTCTCCTCCCACCAGGCCCTACTGACCTACTGACCCTCTCCCCTGGTCCTTCTGACTTTGATCTCGAGCTGGCAGTTCCAAGCCCCCCATTCTCTGTAACTACAGACAACCCCCATCCTCGGCGTGTTGAAGAAGGCCGCTCCTCTACCCCTATCAAGGCACGGTTGGGCCCGCCAGTTACAGAAGGGAGCGTTGGGAAACGCACCCCACCGGGCCCCAGCTCCTCTCACCAGAAGAAGGAGTCCAGAGCTGGCAGGACCTCGTATGCAGATGCGGTGGACAGGGCAGTAAAGACCAGGAATCAGCCTAAGGCCGAAGGGTATGACAAAAGATACCAACCAAACAAGATGGGCCCCCCCAAGATCCCCAAGGCCCACACCTCCTTCACTCGGTCAGGACCCCCTGCACCTCGTCCCCATTACCCACCGTATGTCCCTGCCAAGATCCAACCAACCATTAATCCCCCCTGCTCTTCTTTCTTGGGCTCCTAGGCCTGATTCCAAGGAGAGGGTGTCAAGAGACCCGACCACACAACTTACCGCCAGAGTTGGAATCAAACCCACAGAGCCCCCTCTTGACCCTCAGTGGAGAAGAGAGCGCGACAGGAAGAGGAGCCACAGAAAGGATCGAAATGGAGGCCAAGAGGAGAAGAAGGTCAAGAAACAGAGAGAACAGAAGTGATTTATTAAAATTATCAATTTTAATGCTGGCAAATATATAAATAACCTGAGTAATGATTATATGTTTAATTGCAATGTGTGATTTAACTAATGTACTGTGTGTTAAGGTGTTTTTAAATGTAAGGTGGTGACTTAGGAAGAAAAGAGTCAAAGTATGTCTTAAGATGAAGGAAGGGTGTGTGTGTGTGCTATTTTGGATGGTGGAAAGTACAGAGCACATTTCTGTGGAACAGAAAAAACAGAAGTGTGGGTTTTCTTGAAAGTCCCGGGGACCTACGTGGGTTTGACTCACCACAGAAAAAAAGTCCCTAACAATCCTGTTACCGAGAATCAGCAGGATTATTTCGTTCTGGGAAAGTACAGAAAAACCCAAGGTGGAAAGTCCCCACCTTACCACAGAGGGTAAGGAGCGGGTGAGCAGGCCCAAAAAAAGAGTATAAAAGAGGAGCAGTTTCAGCAGTGAGTGTCTTCGAGCCCCGACTGGAGAAGAGGCAGCAAAGAAGGCTAGGACAGCCAAAGAAAAGGAGCAAGCAGATCCAAAGAACATCTCATCTGGGACAAGCTGACAAACTTCTCTCCAGCGATCCAAGGACCGAAGACCAGATTGAACCCAGCCCAGCTCTGAGAAGTCCTTTTCAGGCAAAAATCTGATGCACCCCATGGAGGGAAAGCCGACACTGCTCCAACCTGTCCTGCCATCCCCAAATTAACAGAAAATACCACAACACCTAATCAGAAAGATAGGTCAGCATATTAGAGCATTTTATTTTTATCACCACCAATTATTAATCAATAGTCATAATCTGTATAATGAAATGTGGCTTTTCTTGCAAATTCCTATTAAACTGCTTACAGCATCATAAAGACAAATTCATGACTGGACATTGATTTTTAAAGTTGTCTTTTAAAGTTTTTCTCTGGTTACATGAGAGTTTTGTCACTTCAGAGCAACAAGGTATTAACATATTAAAGAGTATGGTTACTTTGGGGCCAAGAGGTGATTATATGAGGTTTTAAAACAATAATAAGTTMATCTCTAATGGTTATTAACCTAGGGAGATAGGATAACTYCCCYGAAGAGTTCCCTTGAGACCTATTGTCTAGGTCACTAAATGTCACCTTGGTCACAATAAGAAGTGCACATCCTACGAGGGAGCGGCTACCAGTAAACAGTGGTGACCAGCAGCTGGAGGCGTCCTGAGCTACTACGCCGACCCAGAGGCCGGGGTTCGAGAAGGGAGCGACCACTGGAAGGAGGGTAGCTTGAGGCTGAGCTAAAGGCTCCCGCCCGATGACTCTTGGAGGAGACATGTCAGACGTAGCCACACAGGTCACCCCCAGGTGGCTGTAAGTCCGGCCCATCTCCTCCAAACCAAGAGGGAGACATCGTCTCCTCTCCAAGACCCATCAGTGTCCTATACATATATATATAT
>NW_013954022.1:59961-62289 GCF_001266775.1 Austrofundulus limnaeus
GTTTAGTAAATCAGTCTCAAAACAAGATCAGAAAGACTTTTTGGCTGATATAAGATTTTAAAACTTGGTAGGACAGTTTTTGCAGTGTTCTCTCTGTCAACACTCTCTGGTTTCATTTAAAAGAGTCGATCATCAGATATTGTCCAAGATTAACCTTCAGGGTGGATATACAGTAGTTCGCTAACACCGAGGACATATCCACGTCATCATTTACCCAGAATGCTTTGTGTGTAAATAAAATGGCTCCGTCCGTGTTAAAATATATTTTTAAAAATTTACAAACCAGCTCGGAGAATTAACCTAAAACGTCACCAGCTCGACTGAATCCCACCCCCATCTCATGTGTTACCTGAATCAAGCTCCTTCCCCTTCCCTGTCTGCTCTGTCGYGAGTGTTTTTTGTACATATGATTCTGTGTTTCTGATGTAAACATAGGATCAGAGCAATATTTTTAACTCAACTTCCCTATTGTGTATTTCCAGCAGTTAAAGGTAGTGCCTACTCATGATGTTCTTTCATGATGATGACCCCTGTCCTGTGCAGGATCTATGGGTGCAAGACCTTGGGGAACCTGTTCTCCCATGTTTGTTTATGTTTTGTCTTGCAAATGGGTGTTCTGAAATGTAATTTCCCCTTGGGATCAATAAAGTATTATCAATCAATCAATCAATCAATCAATTAATCAATCAATCAATCAATCAAAAAAGGCAAAAAGAGTTTGTGCCACTAATCAAATAAATCTGTTTTGCGTTTTCACCACAAGATGTCCCATAATCCTGTATGTTGGATTAATGAATAGTTCAATGTTGCTGTGGAAATCAAAGCTGCACTACAGAGGCCTGGAGGTGTTGGTGCCTGGCTTGTGGTATTCACACACACACTTGTGAAGTGTGAAAGTTTGAGTTCTGCTCATGAAAAGACAAAAATCTGCTCTTAGATTTGAGCATGCAACAATTAGAAATGATAAGCAACTTTGTAGGATTAAAGGGAAACAATGTTTTAAACTATTATAATGAATGTCAAAAGTTAGTTTTTATGTCATGTTTTGAAGTTTCTTTTATGAATCCATTTTACCTTTGGGTGGGTTTGTTTTTGGTGACATTTGGGGGCAATTTCAAGACAAAAAAGCCTACATTTGGGGACAGCTGGTGCATTTGGGGACCTAAGTCGAGTCCTTGTTTGGTTTAAATGCCATTGGTGGGTTGGGGGTTTGGTTAAGGACCAAGGTGTGAATTGAATTCAGGCTAGTTTTAGGGTCAGGTAGGTACCCGTGAAGTTAGCCTTACGGTTTGTGGTCAGAGTTAGGTTGTAGAAATGTAACGGCAGTCAATGGAATGTCCCCAAATGTATAGCTGGGCAAACATGTTTGTGTGTGTGTGGTGGGGGGTGTTTCTGGTGACATTTGGGGGCAATTTTAAGACAAAATACCTACCTTTGGGGACAACTGGTGCATTTGGGGACAAAAGTCGAGTCCCCATTTGGTTTAAAAGCCATTGGTGAGCTGGGGGTTTGGTTTAGGACCAAGGTGTGAATTGAGTTTAGGTTATTTTTAGGGTCAGTACCTGTGAGGTTAGCCTTAGGGTTTGTGGTCAGGGTTAGGCTGCAGAAATGTAATGGAAGTCAATGGAATGTCCCCAAATTGATAGCTGTGCAAACTTGTGTGTGCGTGTGTGTGTCTGTTTGTCTGTCAGTGTATTTGTGTACTTCTTTGTGCTACAGAGTGAGGACCACTTACAAAACAGTTACTAACAAAGTGAGCTATTTGACGTAAAGTCAAAAGTGAGGACCGAGACAAGGTCCTCACTTTTTTTTGTGTTTTTTTTWATTTTTATTTTTATTTTGCTCTAGTAGTTAGCTTTAGAGATATGGTGTAAATTAAGTTTTGGTTCAGGTTAAGGTTAAAAATAGACCAGTAATGGATAGTGTTTGGATAAAATGTCTGGGTTAGGCATAAATACAGTTAGAAAAATTAATTGAAGTCAATACAGTCCTCAGTTTGATGCAAGTACGAGGATGTGTGTGTGTGTCTGTGGGCATGTATTTCCTACCAGATGAGGACCTGTGAGGTTAGGTTTAAAGTCAGGTATGTACCTGTACGGTTAGGTTTAAAGTCAGATATGTACCTGTGAGGTTAGGTTCAGGGTTAGGTATGCAGGGCCGGATTAACACTTCACTGTACCCTGGGCAACAATATTCAAGGGCCCCATCATCACGACCCCAGGATTACCATAGTCTGGCAAAATACAGAGTAAATTATTGCAACGTATAGTAAATATACTCAATACCTAAAATTCTAAGTGTATTTTAATGTACAAATGCTCATAGAAC
>NW_013954023.1:0-667 GCF_001266775.1 Austrofundulus limnaeus
ATTTCGAGTTCTTCTACAACTGGACCGCAGCATAATTGTACCATTTCTAGAAAAAGGCAGTGATTTTGAAGTTGCTGGCAGCAACACGTCAAAAAGTTGGGACAGGGCCGTGTTTACCACTGAAACATCTCCAGTCATCAACAGTGTTTAAACATGAGGGCACCGAGGAGACCAGCCCCTGAAGGTTTTGTTGTTTTGGCCTTGTTTTCTGAAGAATTCTCCTTCTTCTATGCTGCGTTTCTTTTTTTTCTTCATGATCCAAAATGTTTTCAGGTCAGCACCTGGACTCTTCAACAACAAAGCTTTACTGTTGTAATGGATGCTGTATGAGGTTTAGCATTGTTTTCTTAAAATATACAAAACCTTCCTTGAAAAAAGATGATGTCTGTGTGGGAGCATATGTTGTTTAAAAACTCTTATGGAAAAACTAAAACTCATATGGAGCAGCTGTGGCCCTTCTCCTTGTGTTGCTCTGTGATGTTCTTCAGGTATTCTTTGCCTTTTGCAAATGACATCTGGAAGACAGAAACAAGACTTTATTTTGTGTTATGTGATTTATATTACTCTCTTACATATCTCTTACTAAAGATATCAGGTTTACAGGTGGAATGTCAACGTGAGCAAAATACAGCTGATAAAACAGAGACTGAGACAGATAAATACAAAA
>NW_013954023.1:1667-3039 GCF_001266775.1 Austrofundulus limnaeus
TTTTTGCACATCTTCTATTTAAAGGCTTGTTTTTTTTCCCCACATTCTAAACATCATTATTCCCAGTATTTACTTTGGTTCTCTGTGCTTCAGTTCGGCATAAATAGTTACTCTTTTAAGCTTGAGCTTTAACAAGTTCGCATCAGTGCTGACAAAACTAATTTGCAAGCTTTTAGCACGGTGCACAACCTCCCACAGTCTGTTTATAATGGAGACGTGATACCTCTTGGATGAAGCTGAAATTTAAATGGCATTGATGTTTTATTTGAGAAGAGCCATTCATCGTTTGGAAATTCATCCAAGCTTCAATAGATCCTGAGAAATAATTTACCATAAGCAGTTTTTCTTAGTTTCTTAGTACATGTGAGAGATTTTGAACTTTGCGCTGAAAGATTCTATTAGCTGCTGGATTACAGATGCATCTGATCCCCACAGGAGTCGTCCTCCTGCCCATCAGACTTCTAAAAGACACTTCTGGGGTGCAGATAGCTGACGAGGCTTTACATCTCTGAACCCGTCCATCGCTGCTCCGTCAGGCAGCCCTGCTCAGCTGACTGTCAAGCCAGAATTCAACCGATGGATAATGGATGGTGAATAGTGAGCTGTTCTCTTCCTCTTCCAGCAGAAGTAACCGAGTCCACATGTCACATGGAAACAACTGGAGCCTGACTCGAGTCATCAATCAGCTCTACTTCTAGACCGTCTAAAATGGTGCCAGGGCTGCTTTATTCAGACTCGCCGTGACGAGGTGTTAGAGGGCTCGTGTAATTATCCAAAGTACTGTTAGAGATATTGATTAGTTTCTATCCAAGGGTTTTATCTGTGTATGCAGCTTGTTAAAGCCTGACTGCATTGATCAGAATCGTTGCACTAGTTGGTGCTGGCAGATTATTTCAGAGGCAGAGCTGAGGCTTTTTATTTTTATTATTTATTTTTCTTGTCATGGGTTTAGATTTTTAATTAGCAGAAAATGAGGCATACTGTTTTTTCCATTAGTGCCAGGGGAAATTACTAACGTGGTGGAAGAATACCAATGAGTATTACATGAGACGTGAGGTGGAGAGATACTTAATTGTTGGCAAATGATTTGACGATTTAGTCATTTTTGCTTCATTGCCAGGTTTTGACGTCCCAGTTATCTGGCAGATTTATCTGGTTATGTTAAAGTGAATATTTTCAGGTGATGTTTTCTATAGTGTAGGTAGTCCCTTGTTCTGAGACTTCACTGAACAAGGGTTTGAAGTGATGGGTCACATGTGGAGACTCTAAAACAGCTTAGACTTGTGCTTGAAATGTTTTATCTTTTATCAGAAAGTGTGTGTGTGTGTGTGTGTGTGTGTGTGTGTGTGTGTGTGTGTGTGTGTGTGTGTGT
>NW_013954023.1:3985-4373 GCF_001266775.1 Austrofundulus limnaeus
GAAAAAAATGCCTCCTCCTGTTACTCACTCTCAAAGGAAGGAGTCCAAATGAACGTCCCCAAACATCAAGAAGTAAATGCAGTTCTGTTTGAATGAACTGTTCTGGACCAGTTGGAGAAACTATTAAAAGTGTAAATAAGTCGAACAATGTCATCTACCTTGTTATGAACTTATCTAGGGGAAGAACAGACATTTATTAAGGATAACATCACATGTGGTCACAACCTCTTTATTTTAGTCAACTCTTTTGTTGTTGGCTTTTTGTGTTACAGTAAACTCAGTTAACTACATGTTTTGCAGTTGGTCTATATAGCAAACCATTCGAACCACTTTGAGTTATGCTAACGATTAAATCAATTGGTTATAATTCAAACCATCACATATATAT
>NW_013954023.1:6414-6984 GCF_001266775.1 Austrofundulus limnaeus
ATGCAGTTCTGTTTGAATGTACTGTTCTGGACCAGGTGGAGAAACTATTAAAAGTGTAAATAAGTCGAACAATGTCATCTACCTTGTTATGAGCTTATCTAGGGGAAAAAACAGACTTTTATTAAGGATAACATCACATGTGGTCACTACCTCTTTATTTTAGTCAACTCATTTGTTGTTGGCTTTTTGTGTTACAGTAAACTCAGTTAACTACATGTTTTGCAGTTGGTCTATATAGCAAACCATTCGAACCACTTTGAGTTATGCTAACGATTAAATCAATTGGTTATAATTCAAACCATCACATATATATTGTAAATTTGACTTTTTTGGTCATTAAGACGTGTGGTGACTTTGTTCAGTGAAATGCAGTTGGTGTGTATTCCTATAATCATGACCTCACAAAACGGGTTCATTTGCTTTCGAAGATAAATTGTCTTTTTGTAGCTGTACTTTTTTCACGTTTGAAAGCAGTTTTAGACTTTTACTTGGACAGAAACTTGATTTATTGCCCTGTTGAAGAGTTTTAGTTCTGTCTGCTTGCATCAGTACAATTACAGAGTTTTTAAC
>NW_013954023.1:7984-9352 GCF_001266775.1 Austrofundulus limnaeus
GCTCTAAGATGGTTTAAATCATATTTATCCAATAGATTCCAGCTTATTCATGTGAATAATGAATCTTCATATAAAGTTAGTTATGGCGATCCTCAGGGTTCATTGCTTGAACTAATGTTTTACTTTATTTATACACTTTCCTGTTCTCTTTAACCCAAACTAATCAATGGCTGAACATCCTGAGCCTGATTCTGCTGGAGGTTTCTTCCTGTTAATAGGAAGATTTTTCCTCTTCACTCTCACCAATGTGCTGCTCAGGATAGACTGTGACAAAGTGAAAAAGGAGCATGCGTGATATGAGACTTGTGTTATGAACATAATTTCTAACTACAATTAAACTACATTAACTACCTCAACTAAGCTTTGGGTGAGAAGTTTCTCAGCTCTACTCATGCAGTCCCTGCTTACAACCACAGGGTGTCATCTGTCTAATGTAGGAGCTGAGCATGTTGTGATGCATTTTACTGGACTGGAAATATTGAATTTATTTTATTCATTGACTAACAAAATTATCTTATTTTCCCTGCATTTAAAATTAAACAATTTAAAAACATGTCAATAGTCCAGACAACTTTTCATCTCATGACTGGGTTAGTATTTTGCTTTTCCTTACCTTGTACACAACTACTTGTGATTGCATTTTAGATGAAAAAATAAAGCTTTTTAAAGCTTTTAACGTTAACTGTTTTATTTATCTCACAAAGACTGCAGCATTGATCTGTGATCTATCTAAGCTGGAGCCAAAATAGTTCAAAGTTACACAAAACTTCTAAATGACGTCCAGTTCAAACAATAAAAAAAAGTCAACGTGAAGAATCTCCTCAATTTTGAACTAAACAAAGGCTTTTATTTTTATCAGTACAAAGANGACAGAAACTTGATTTATTGCCCTGTTGAAGAGTTTTAGTTCTGTCTGCTTGCATCAGTACAATTACAGAGTTTTTAACATCTTTAATTCTGCCAGTCTTGTAATTTCCCAGGTGTTTAATCTGCACCTTTTGATCCCTGAAGTACTTTAATGTCTTTTTTTGCTTTATTGATTGGTGTGTGAACTGATCATCCACTCTGGGAAGGTTTGATTAAATCTATGGCAAAGTCTGAAAAGTGCAAGTCTCATTGTGTGTATTGTTAGACATAAACACAATGGAAAGTGTTAAAAAATTAAATAAAAATATAAATAATGTATGAAATGAAAATTTACTACCCCATTTATTTCTATAATTCTTTAAGATATTATTTAATTGGGTTTCTTAAATCTTTATTTCATGTTTTAACTGTTGTAAGTGGCAAAAGTTGTACAGGATTATATTTGATATGAATATGTTGTCATGTCAGTATGTTCTGTCTGTTGATTTCAGTGAAATATAC
>NW_013954023.1:10352-11031 GCF_001266775.1 Austrofundulus limnaeus
ATCCGGTAGTATCTGCATGTACTAAAACTATTGTGCTTCCTGTCAAACATATGACAACTTACGATCAATTCAGAGTAGTTCTGCTGGAGGCTTTTCATCTGGGCCAGGAATTTAATCAAATCTGAGCTGTTTGGAAAGTATTTAGCTTTAAATAAATGCCAAACTGAAATGACATATCAACTTTCCTGGAGTGCAGTTTCAAAAATTAAGTTCTGGCTTGTGTATAAAGACAACAGTGGTGAAAAGTTAAGGACAAACTATTTGAAAACAGCATGTTATTGACAAGGTATTAAAATGGCTGTTATGTTCAACATTTAAGTTTGTTGAAATTGTGATGTTAGCACTGTTGCAGAAATTCAACAATGAATTGTTTACCTGCCAACTTGTGTTTTAATTTTTCACTTTTTTAATGTATGCTTTGATAATTACTTTATTGAGAAAGGCATTCAGTAAATATAAACAAAAGCTCTGCTGATTTTACATTTTAATCATCATGCACAAACACTGCTCTTTTGCTGCTAATGTTGGCTTAAAGTAAACATGGCCTACAGTTAACTCTGATAAATATCTGTATTTAAAAGATTCAAACAAACTTGGTCTGCTTTGAATGGTTAAAGAAATGAGGGAGATTGAAATATTTTGACAGAACTGTTCTTGTGTGTATTAGTGTGTTATTGTG
>NW_013954023.1:11780-18053 GCF_001266775.1 Austrofundulus limnaeus
GAGGAAAGACGACCAAGTTCACAGACGGAGTTATGGCGGTGGTGCAGCTCGAGGTGGAACCAGGCATGGGACTCGTTGTTTTATTGAGGACCAGGTGGTGAGGCGCAGGTAATGACAAGTGTTACCTGCCCGACATAAAAAGTTACCTGAATTTGATCAAATATAAGAAAAACGTGTAGTGTATTTTGTACTACAAAAATATTAACNATATATATATATCAGATTATATGGGCCTATGTTGTTCTCATCCCTCATATTTTCTCTGTTTGTTCTGCTCTTTTTATTGAGTCTGTGGGTAAAAAAAAAAAAAAAAACCTGTGTCAGAAAACCACTGGTCTATTTTAAAATCTTTGATTCCATTTCATGCATTTCATGTGTCTCCATCTAGTGGACACTGAACAAATCTTTTGCTGTTTTTTTTTTCATTGACTTTGCATTAATTAATTAATTTTGCGATGTTTTTTAAAATTATTATTATTATTATTAGAAATTCAAGGCAAATAAAATCCTTGTCATCTGTCTCCAGATCAACAAAACTCTGAACCAACAACAGAAACAAATCAGGTGACAGCCTCAGATGTATTATTTTTACAGACACAAAGTACATTTCTGCCATACCTTCACCATGAACAACTTTCTGCAAAGCCCGCAAAGTAATTTGGTGACATTGCAGCAATAAAAATAATGGAAAAATAGAAAACATGTTTCCGCCCGGTTTCGAACCGGGGACCTTTCGCGTGTGAGGCGAACGTGATAACCACTACACTACGGAAACCACATGTAAACAACRGACAAGACTTTTATACATGCAGACAGGACAGAGACACAGCTGATGAAATTTATTTGGCTACAGACTACTAAACTGAATCCTATTCATTTCCAGTTGTAGTATATCTTCATCATACCATCATGTATAGAATATATTTATAACCACTATGCCATGTGGTGCTGTTCTTCTAAAATAACCAAGCTCAACCATTAACAACTGGAAGCAAGATGAGATGACAGGGCTTTAGGGCTGCTGAGTCAGCAGTAAATGACAACCACTCAAGTGAAACAGAATGTGAAATAATTAATCATGATATATGAGTTGCACATATTAACAAAATTTTTTTTAAAAAAGTGGCCTTTTCTAGTGCATCAACTCCTCGTTAGTATAGTGGTGAGTATCCCCGCCTGTCACGCGGGAGACCGGGGTTCGATTCCCCGACGGGGAGGBAAGTTATTTTTTTAAAATGTTTTTCAAACAAAAACTGTCCTCTTCCTGAGGTTTCTGACCTAGACGTGATGGTACGACATGCTGCTACTCCTCATTTGGTTAAGGGTAGCCGGCCTCCGGGCCGGTGCYGAGAAACGTTCCTGACTGGGTATGGGGTGCGTCCCACCGACCGTACGTTTCACGGGTGTCTGTGTGTGTATACAGATTTTTGCTTCATAGTGGGTACAATTATTGACCAATTCACCAGTACACACAGCCTGGTGAGGTTAGGTGAGGTCATAATTTCATACCGTCACATGCCTAGTCCTAATCCACTTTAGATTGGTTTTGGATGGTTTTGAGGGGGTTTTGGCCCTCCTAAAATGCATTACTTACGCCTAAGCTATTTGTTTAGGCAAGCTAACTAAACAGAAATGTTGCTGTATCTACAAAACAGTAGTTTCAAAAACTCAAAGAAAAGTGGGCCTTTAGTATGACAGTACATCAAAACAAAACATCAAAAAAAGAGCTGCAATACCACAGGGACATCTCCTCGTTAGTATAGTGGTGAGTATCCCCGCCTGTCACGCGGGAGACCGGGGTTCGATTCCCCGACGGGGAGGTTAGTTGTTTTTTTTTTTTTTTTGTTGTTGTTTTGGCCTTTTGATGTAAATTACAGCTAACAAACCAACCGATCAAATACCTCATGATTTGGAACCATGCAATAAAAGACTACTAAACCTTACAAAGTATTGATTGATGGATTGACCTTTCTCTCATTATTAAAATAGTAATGATCTGGAAATTAGTTTAATCAAAATACTACACTGACACATCTCTGCGTAAAAGGCGGCTGTCATTTTGGTGGCCTTCTGCCATAAACCCTTGGTGGTATGCCTTGCCTTGATCAAGAAAGCTAAACCACAACTGGCCACCCAGTGTATCAGTAAGATCCTGGGTATGTGGTAATGGGTGCCGGTCAGGGATGGTTTTCTGATTGAGTTTGCTGTAGTCAATACAAAGGCACAGTGAACCATCCCTTTCCCTAATGCACACCACTTGTGCTGCATAGAAAGATTTTGACTTGATGATCCACCTCTTTGCTAAAAGATCTTGGATATACTATTTTACTTCTGAGAACAAAAACTACAGGATTGAGGAGTAGGCTTTCTGCATAGGGATGTCGTCTTACAGGTTTAGTGTTATCTGTAGACTGGGAATGCAACCAATGTCATGAGCAAATGCTGCAAGACTCCTCATACATCATCTCTTTCGCAATCTCCTGTTGATCTTCAGAAAGATGACTTAAGTCAACAGGTGGGTGCCAGTCATTGTATCTTTTATAATCAGCCTTAATCAATAAACTGTTTATGATTTATATTATTACTAGGGCTGTGGACTTCAACGTGGTAATTTCTATTAATTTATTACAGAAAAAATAATGCATTTGTGACACCTTTAAATGTTTTGTCACATTTTGTTACGTATGTATATTTTGGTTAAATTAGTACTGTTAATGTAGATAATAAGGAAACAACAGAAGACATGATGTGATCCTGCTCAGAAAGTCACGTATTGGCACCATTCAACCAATCAAAAAGATAAAACAGAGTCACCTGTAAGCAGAGGTTTGAAGGTTCAGAGTGCTACAACTTCTCTTGTTGCTCCTAATGAGGCCGGGAATCGAACCAAGGCCTAAACAGCCCTAAACCTTTTCCCATTCATTTCCTATGGTAGTGCTGAACCACTACGGATGCAATATAGTTTTGACCACTATGTGCTTTGGTGCTGTTCCTTCTTACAAACGGAAGTAACGCAGCAGTATACCAGTCCACCAAAGAAAACTGCTCTCGCGCGGGAAGAAGATAAATAAATCAAAGAAAACAGATCGTTACCTATTTCCATCCATTTTTTCATGTTTTAAAAGGTAAGTTACGCTGATAGTGAAACAAATTGAACTTGTTTATTGTCACGATTGAGTCATTTCGGCGAAATGTATAACAAGAGTTTTATTGATAACGGCAGCTTTACTGTCTTCTGCTACGTGTTTATTTGTCGGTGTTTAACACTAAAGCTGAATTTAGACCGTGCTGATGTCTTAAAAAGTGTTGTAACGCTGCTTAACAAACCATAACTATTAACGATCTGGATTACTTTATGTTTGACATGAAAGTGAGGATAACATCAGCTTTTTTTTTTTTACAAAATTATAGATACATTTTTAATCTCTGACAAAATGTCTCGTATTGTTGGGTGAAATCATCAATTTTTTATACCAGAATATACTTCTGAAGATCTGATTGTTGTACAAGTAAATAAAAACAGAAATAAATCATTATATCTTATGTCCTTACTGTCTTWAGCTGCATCTTGAGTACCTTTTGAACTTCAGAGCTATATGAACAGAAAATAAAAGGCAATAAAAATATATTTAAAATTTATTTTTACTTATTTCCTTGGTGCAAGCCTGCTAGGTTTCCCTAAATAGAAACTTTTTTTAATAATTTGAGCTATAAAGTTTAATCTAATCTAATCTAATCTAATCTAATCTAATCTAATCTAATCTAATCTAATCTAATGTTTGTGTGATTGAAATTCAGTTATATTTTGGTTAAGTGCTTTGGGCATTTCTTGTGATTAGGCTCTATATAAATAAAACTTGAATTGATCATGCAAAGGAAAGGGTTCTCTGTGCAGCAGCTGTTGAAACTGTACAGCTGTTGAAACAAGAAATTAATTAATCATAAGATTTTGTACAAAAGGTTTTCAGGTATTTTATTTAACACATGATCCACCCTTTTTTTATATTAGGTCAAAATGCAGAAGAAGATCATCTTTTATCCAGGGAAATTAAGTGTCGTTTTCCGCAAGGGACCCAGTGGATTTCTTCTGCAGGAYCCCTCTCCTGAGGCCAAAAGGATAAAAAATGATCCTAGTCTGTGGGACAAGTCGGAGRCAAAGAGAGAGGATATTGTTCGGCAAAATGCTTTGTCTGCGGTTCGTCAAAGAGGAGGGGATGTCACAGATGCTTCAGAGGTGCTGGGAGACTACAGCCTCCAATTTGGAAAATATAAAGGGAAGAAATTCCGGTGGCTTTTAGAAAATGATGTCGGTTACACTTTGTACCTCATCAAAAATTTACAAAAGGAAGAGGAAGCTGGCATCTGTGTCACAGAGAACCGTAACAAGGTCAACCTCCTGACATTTGTAAAGTATGCGCTCAGTTTTAAAGACATACAAGATGCAGTTAATTATGAAAACAGAGACACTGTTGCAGCAACTTCTGAACATGACCAGCTGGTTGGTTTTGGCTCTCGGGCCAAGAGCACTTGGAAGGAGATTTGGGACAGTAGAGAAGATGGTTATGCTGACTTCATACTAAAGAAGACCTGCCTTCCTGGGACTCGGATGAATAAGCTGCAGCAGTATCTGCTCAAGAGACGGCAGTCATCCTCCAGTCAGACATCTACACCATCCAGCGTGCTACATAAACCTCCAGGTGAGCAACTAAGAATGTTGTTTTAACAACTGATGAAGATGAAAGGGTAAACATGGCCTTAAAAATTTAATACTAATTTTTTGATCTCTCATAGTGATGGAGGAGGACGAAGGATTGGAGGCTGAAATGCTGAACATCTCACCCTCTAAGCTCCTGAGTCAGAGCAGTAAGCACACTACAATTACAACTGCTGAAGATCTAAAACATGTTCTACTTGCATTTATCCCTCTCCCATATTTATTATGTGTACGCAGTGTCAGGGTCAGCGGAAAAAGAACCCCCAGTGTCAATAGCAGCTTCAAGAGCAAAGACGGTTTTTTTTTTTTTAAATAGGAGGTTTCAGGGCTGGAGTGTTAGTTTCTTTTATGATGAATAACCCTCCAAAACTGAGCCTTAACCTTTGTTCTTGTGTTCTGGCCACGTTCCGGTCAAGTTCCTGTTACAATATTGCTGTTTGCCATCATTACACTGTATGTCAAACYACTATGAATTGATGGAGATGTTCCAACCCCAACGTTGGTGAGTTTCTATTTTAAATCTGCATGCTTACCTTTATCAATATTTGTTACTAACAGTTGACGTATTTGTTCACTTAAGTACTGGTGTTTCTCCTTACTTAGAGCTAGCATAGAATTAGTCAGCTGTTGTAGTCTGTTTAATTTCCCACATCTGAAAATGACCTTRAAATTATTTTTTATATTTTTATCTGTTAAGCAGAAGGAACAAAAGTACAACTTTTTGAGTTTTCATTAACACCATCTGTTGTTTTCAGCTGTGATTCATACAAAAACTGAGGCATTTCGGTGTTTTACACCAAATGCCTCCTTGCCTACCTGGCAACACATATTAGGCGCACCTGCAGCTCACCCAGCTCATCAGCTGCAACTCACCTGGCTCATCAGCTGCGGGCTTTATAAGGGAGACCTGTGGATCAACTCGTCGCTGAAACATCATACTGCTCTGGTAATGTTCTCAGCCTGCTACTAGTTCTGACAACAGTAGTTGTATTTACTTGTTTGTATCTCCTTGTGATAATCTGTTTCCCAGGATTAAGTACCTGTTTTGTTGAAAGTCTCTGGACCCTGGTCTCACCTGCCAGTCTTGCCTTGAGCCGCTCACCTGTTCTCATGCGCTGCCTCACCGCCTCCCCCTCATCTGTAAATAAGAAACTCACCTGTTAATACTCACCTTGGGATCTCAAGTATCGGACCTACTCCTCCTCGCGTCATCTGAAGCTCTCACCAGTAAGCAAACATTCTCTTTATTTCCATAAGTCATTTCCTGGATCAAACTGCCTCAAGACTCATCTCTGCCAACCCTCTGCTTTCAGGTCACGTCCACTCCCCCGTTCCTGTGTAAATAAACTTATTTCATTTTTATATACTCAAGTCTCTGCCTCGGTTTTGTCCACTTGTATTTGCTCACACCTGTCTGTGCTCTGTAAACGCGATAGAAAAGGTACAAAGGAAAGTGATGAACTGCCAGAGGTGACACAATCCAGACTTAAAAAGGTAACCCAGGGCACAGACACTCAAAGTACTCAAAAAAAAAGTTTTAATAACAAAAAGAGGCTGAC
>NW_013954023.1:19053-20876 GCF_001266775.1 Austrofundulus limnaeus
CAAGTAAATAAAAACAGAAATAAACTATATCTTGTGTCCTTACTGTCTTCTGACAAAATGTCTGGTTTTGTTAGGTGAAATCATCATTTTTTTATACCAGAATATGCTTAAATGTAGATCTGATTGTTGTACAAGTAAATAAAAACAGAAATAAACTATATCTTGTGTCCTTACTGTCTTCTGACAAAATGTCTGGTTTTGTTAGGTGAAATCATCATTTTTTATACCAGAATATGCTTAAATGTAGATCTGATTGTAGTACCAGTAAATAAAAACAGAAATAAATCATTATATCTTATGTCCTTACTGTCTTTAGCTGCATCTTGAGTACCTTTTGAACTTCAGAGCTATATGAACAGAAAATAAAAGGTGATAAAAATATATTTAAATTTTTTACTTATCACCTTGCTGCAAGCCTGCTAGGTTTCCTTAAATAGAAACTTTTTTAAATAATTTGAGCTTACTACTGTGTGATAAGTAGAATTATAAGTGCTTTGGGCATTTCTTGTGATTAGGCACTATATAAATAAATCCGATGCTTTTTAATATTTTTAGGCTAATCAAAATGATTTACTTTTTTCTATTTACAGTCCTGCCACTCGCACAAAAGACACCTGTGGCCCTTCCATCACAGCTGTCGTTTCTACTGAAAGAAACAGCAAGTGCCAAAACAGAGTCATTTGAAGGTTTGTTTCAAATCATCRTTAAATATTTGCCTGTTGCACAGATAACACTHTCTGGGTAATATTCACAACTACACAGTACTTCATCTGTTGTCTTAAAATTATACTGAAGCATGATACTGAAGCCATAAAAAAGCAAATGAAAGAAAACACTCCTTTTCAGATTCCAGCACAAGGACAGTTTCAACAGCTGCACAGAGAACGCTTTCCTTTGCAGGCAGTGCTGAAGATGGTAAGTGCAGACTGCATCCAAAACCAGTATTTTTTTACTCTGAGTAGTTGGATTTATTAAAAGCATTTTCACACTCTTTCAGATATTTTGTAAACAATTTATCTAGTATTTGGAACACAGATTTTTAAATAGAATCCTAATTGCATGTGTGTGTTTTTTTATGAGTTTCCTCAGCTCAGCCACCCATCACTGRTCCTCTGCCTGAACTTGACACTGACATGAACAGCTGGAACTGCTCTCAGCACCAGAAACTGTGGATGAGGACAGAGATGCAAGATCTTGGACTTTGGCCTGGGTCTCGTCCTGTGCGGAATCTTGGAAATGCAATTTCCCTCTGGCGTCATCCTCCACAGCCTGAGCTAGTACAGACAGTAGCTGAACTTCCATCACCCAACTTCTTTCAGCTTCACCCATTCTTCATTTGGAAACCTGAAAATGAAATTATGTCCAGGCTGAAAAACAACTACAATCTACCATGTCTTCATGGCTGTTCTAAACCACAAGTTGTTTCTGCTGGTGTGGGCCGTCCTCGGGTGATAGTTGGGACTAGTGGTCAATATTACATCCTGTCCTCCAGGCTTTGCTGCAAGTCTTGTCGAAGGAACTGGTTTGCTGATAGTCCTCGCTGGCTGGAGAAGCTGCCCAGAAGATTCACCAACCTCCTGCCTGCATTTCTTACTTACAAGAAGGCCATCTGTAAGTCAGTCATGGATGAGCTGAGACGCACTGGGAAGTCACCCACAGATATGGCTAACCAAGTGAATGAGCTCATGCATCTTAAATATGAACGAGCTCATTTAGCATACCTACAGTCCATTGAGAGCATATGAAATATATATATTGTCCAGCAAAGGTTCTGTCCATGTATCAGTCACAGGGCATGGTCAGGGAGATGACCTGGAAGGAGT
>NW_013954023.1:23789-26134 GCF_001266775.1 Austrofundulus limnaeus
TATATTATATTATATTATATTATATTATATTACATTACATTACATTGAAATCTTGGAGTGAAATAACAAAACATGATGAAATTTTAGGGTAAGCAAAAGTGGTCACAGATTCTTGACATGATAACAATGTGGGACTACAGAGGATAAGTTATTTTTCCAATACATTGTATAATACACATTTTTGTAGGAAAATTATTTACTTGTATTTCTGTTGATTCTTAAATATCTTTGCTTGTCTTCTTTTTAGGGATTGCTGTGCTTCCTTTAAGATCRCAGACTCCATCCCTGGTGAGCATCTAAACTGGGATGCCTGGAAAACAACCCCTTCCACCATAGCTGCGGCCACTTCAGGACCTCTGACTAACACCTGTCCCTCAAGGTCAAGCTACAATCCAGACATTGTTGTGAAGCTGGACTTGTTCCACTGTATGCAGCGCTTTTCCAGGGAATGCACATCTGAACATCACCCTCTTTTCAGCACCTTCTGCCAGCTCCTTTCGGCTGCTTTCTCTGTAGTGGATCAGGAAGATCTGAAGAAGCTCAAGGAGGCTTATGAGTTCTGTGGTATCGTGCCAGCCAATCCAACAAAACAACATAACCAGGAGCATTGCAGGACCAGGATACCACACCCCACGGAGCTACTGCACAGAGTGGAGTTAGTGCTGAAACATTTTTACCTGGCCAAGGATCCCAACGACATCCCTCTGTTTAAGCCATCCATGCTGAAGACGTGGYGCATCCAAACAGTACATATTTTCCATGGATGCTTGAGTGAACACGAGCTTTCTGAGGGCATCATGTAGAGGCATGGTGGAATGCTTCAGCTGATCCATGTGCCTGGGGAAGGTGCAAAGGTGCCTATTTGGATTTCCTTCAGAGGGACATCACAGCAGGAGGGTTATCATTTCCATCAGGCCCAGTGGATAACTGGAAATCTGGTCTCCACTGAGCTGTTCCAAGCACAGGGCATGACAGGAGTTGTGCGTTGGAACTACCAAAGACTGGTGGACCTGAAGCAGCCTGGAGTTGTCCTTCCTGCTGTGTTTGATCCAGCTTTGATAGATGAATTAAACACTTCTTCYAAAAGGGTCACTGGCCAGGAAAAATATCCTGCACTCCAAATCTCAAACCGGAACACTGGAGAAAGATTTGACTTCACAATGTAGAACCAGGCTGCTGACCAGTGCCTCTTGATTGGGACAAACACAGGATTTTGAAAAGAGGAGCAGCAGCTCCTTCACAGCTTCCTCTGCCATCATCCATCACCGAACAAGTCCAAACTACACTTGTGACATTGAGCACAAATTTGACTGTTCCACCTGCCGAGGAATCAGCTGCACAACTGGCCTCCACTCCTCCTTCTACTGACTTCCAAAAGCAGGAAATCATCCAAGTTTCTCCAACAGGTGAGCAAGCAAACAGTGCTATGTATTTACATTTCTGCATTAAATTTAGGAATTTATACATTAGACTTATGATTTTTACTTACCTCTTTATGGTTCAGAGACGTCACGTCCTCTGACTCTGTGAGCCTCATCAAGGAGTGCCTGGACTGGACCAGTAAAGACAGGTGGACGTGTCTTTGTGCTAGACCACACACGCTGGACATCCCCTATRAAGAAGGTCATTGATGGCTTGCTGCAGAAACGCCATGGGGAAAAGAACATTCTGCAGGCTGTGGATCAGGAGTATGCAGCCATTGTTCACCGGGCTGCCATGGATCCCAACAGCATGTTTCACCCAACTATCAAACATCACATCTCTGCATATGTGAAACATGTGGCAAAGCTCCTGAACATCAGCTCTTCCATGAATACCAGCCCAGAAAAACTTGTAGAAACCCAGGAACTGTGGAACACTTTAACCGAGGGAAGCCAGTCAACAAGAGTGAGAGATATAATACCCCGGTATTCGTCAAATGACGTCACACAAAAGTGACAAGTGCCACGCCTTCTTTAAGGCGGGACTTCGGTTTATGGTCAACTTCCGGTCCCCCTCCCTCCTTCCCRCTCGTGAGTTCCTGTTTTCATTTACCGTAACCCTACCCCTCTTTCTGTCCCCCTATTTTCATTTACTGTAACCCCTAAGCCTTGACCACAAACATCCTGTTTTGAACACGTGTTAGGATATTGCAAAAGAGTTTGACCTGTCATAACTCTACCCTCCCTCTTTCCTGTTCGTGGGTTCCTCTTTTCATTTACCGTAACCCTACCCCTCTTTCTGTCCCCCTATTTTCATTTACCGTAATCGTACCCCTCTTTTCATTTACTGTAACCCTTGACCACAAACATCCTGTTTTGAACACGTGTTAGGATATTGCAAAAGAGTTTGACCTGTCATAACTC
>NW_013954023.1:27134-39437 GCF_001266775.1 Austrofundulus limnaeus
ATGTATTTGTATATATTTTTTAATGTACTCTGTCTGTACTTTCATCAGCGAGCGATAAGAAGACCTCCCCGTTGTGTTCAGCAGCAGCGTTGCGCATCAATATCAGAAGCGGAGTTTTTTGCATAAACTAAATTAACAGGTTGGTAATTTTTTTATTCAGTGTTTTTATGTATTTTTATTTCACATGTTGCGAATTGATTTTAAATTATTATTTTCTGTCTTTTCTTTCTATTTCAGAAAAACCGCAATCATGTCAAAGAGATCTAGGTCGCCGTCTGACAATGCTGAAGAAAAGCAGGAAAAAAGAACCAGAAACACGGCCACTTTGACCGAATTAGACAAGCAGAATGCGCGCTTTGAATCGGATGCTTGAATTAGTACCTTCACCCCGGTGTTCGTTTCACAACCTGAAGGAGAAGACGTCGCTGGAGCTCCCAAAAAAAATAACGTTCATTTTCAGGAGTCAGGTCCCACCACCGCATCTGCTCCACAGAGAGTTCTCACTAGAAAAATTTGGGTTCACTGCAAGTGTGGGTTATGTATTTATTTACCACCGGGGTGAGCTTAATCTTTATCAGATTCGCGACAATGAATAGTTTTCAACCAGCACGCCTCTCACTTTCGCTAAACATGAAGATTGGTTGGTTCTAACCGCGCTTGTACCACTAGAAAATTTTCTCCCTAAAACAAGCCCTGGTGAATCAGGGAAAAAAAACAAAAACCGCACTATCATCTGGAGTGACCCTCCCAGTAGATCCAAGCTGTTACAGAAAAAAGTGCTGTACAGGGCTTCATGGACATCTGACACGTGTCATAATGGCGAGTGTAAATTGCAGGCGAGCATTTACGAAAATTACCACCTGCACCCTAACAATATGTTTCATTTAGACACTGTTAACACGGATTGTGGGGCGTTTTGCACAGTTGTGTCAGTTCCTGTGATCGCGATGCATGCCATCCTGCGTGAGTATAACACAGCTGCTGAGATCACGACCCTTTTTCTGACCTGTCGCCAATGGAATGATGTCGTGGTGATAAAAAACGTTGGATTTTAACTCATGATCCTCCGCACACACACATGCACACACACACGCATACACACACACACACACATGCACAGCTCCACCCCCATCCCCTAGCTCCAGCTCCGCCCCTTCTGTTCTCTCTACAATTTAAGAAGAACAGGAATGCGGCATAAGTCTCAGAACAAGTTCCGACCCGAAAGACTGAAAAGAAAATGTACCGACCGCTCCAATAGCCATCTCTCGCAATGTTCTGGGGGGTGAGTAGCCCTGATCTGCCTGAAGACTTGATGGGTTCTCCCCTCCACGCCTCCATGCCTCAGCTGCATGAGCTACATCCTGACTACTTTGCGGGTTACCTGCCCTCATCACCGCTGCCGGCTACAGCCCCTCGCAGCTCACAGCTCCCGGTACTTGAAGAAGAACACCTCCAGCTCTCGCTACTCGATGCGGAAGACCTGCAGATCCTGGAACAGGAAGCAGAGGCGGACCAGTTCCAGTGTGCTTGCAGCGATTCGATAGCTGAAGACATCGTGAAATGGCTCAGCTCAACAACCCCTCACCTAGCTCCGGACACTGACAATTCGGAAGCAACACCTGAAATCTCGCTGGTGAATGCTGAGCCTCCAGCGGATCCCGGAGCGGAGCCCGGAGCGGCCTCTCAGGACCTGTTTGCGGAGCCCGGAGCGGCCTCTCAGGACCTGTTTGCAGAGCCTGGAGTGGCCTCCGAGCCTCAAAAGGCCTCACTTCCTCATGCTTTGCCAGCGCGGGAACCATCAACCAGCCCCGCTTCCTGTGGCGACTGGCTGGATTCGGGGGTCATTCAAACAGCTAAGATGGCCGTCCTTCATCTGCTCAGCATGATTCTGGACTCTTACGTCCAGGAAATATGTAACGGGTGCATTATAAATCATTCCAGCCAGTTCCAGCATCTTTGTATAATGGTCCGAGACGAGAACGATTTTTGGAGCATATTATGCTGAAATCTTGAACAGGGTCATGAAGTTTTGGTTTGTATCCACTGTCCAGATGATTCTCAGAGCTTGTGGCATGCKTGTGGATGATTATGCAATAAAAGTCATCACACAGACTTTATTATTTCAACTCAGATTTGAGCAGAATGTTTTTGAACGATTTACAATATGTACGAATCGATGCCCGAGTCTGAGGTGAAAAGTCTCAAACCGTTCACAAACTTTTACAAAACTGTGTAGAATAATCTTTATGTTTTCAGATTTTTTTAAAAAAAAATTCTGAGTGATTTGAAATAGTAGTTTTTATGTAGCGTGATTAGAAACTGTAGTTTTTTCTTCAGATTTTCATTTTATATTACAAAAAAGTTTGTTTTTGTTTTTCATGACTAGATGAATGTAATGTTTCATTTCTAATGATTTGTTTTTCCTCTAAATCAAAACTGATTTTTGTTGTTGTTTTTTATTTGTAACAGAAAAGTTATAACAAAAAAAGTATTACAATATCTACCTCCTAGTTTTTTCAAAATGTGAATGAAAGTAAATAGTTTTGTTTGTTTTCAAATTTAATTTAAAAAAGTTGTAACAAAAAAGCTTACAGTGTTTGTTGATGTTTTCAGTCTCTTGATCAATTTGAATGAATATTAAAAGATGTTATAAAAAAGTCTACCTCTCTTTCTCTCTTCTAAGAAAATATAAAAAGATGTATGCTATTTTTTGAACTAGTCATTTCTCCCAGACTCAACTCGGGCAGGATGGAAGAACAGAAAATCCTAAAACAATTTTATTACACTCCAAACAACCCTGGTAGTTACGGAGGTACTCAGAGATTGAAATCAGCTGCGAGAGATCAAACAGGTTTGGATATCAAGTCTGATAAAATTAAAACATTTTTAAGTAGCCAAGATGCATACACTCTGCACAAGCCAGCCAGGATACATTTTCCCAGGAATAAAGTTTTTGTTTCGGGCCCTCTAAAACAATTTCAGGCTGATTTATGCGATATGAACAGTCTTTCTGATTTCAACGATGGATACAGATTTTTATTAACCATGATGGACGTGTTTTCAAAGCGTGCTTACGTAAGAGTTCTGAAAAACAAAACAGCTGCTCAAGTTACGAACGCAATGGAATCTGTTTTCGCTGAGAGCGGGGTGCCCAGAAAACTTCAAACGGACACAGGAACGGAATCTTTTAATAAGAAATTTCAGAGTTTAATGGACAAGCATAACGTGGTGCATTTCTACACGTTCAGCGACATCAAGGCCTCCGTTGTGGAGCGTTTTAACTGAACGTTGAAAACCAGGATGTGGAAATTTTTTTACAGCTGAAAACACCCTGCTTTATGTGGATGCGCTGAGCGAGTTTGTAAGAAGCTACAAGTCTTTTCATTCAAGCATTAAAATGCGCCCTATAGATGTATCTGCTGAAAAGAAACTGCAGGTTTTACACAATTTGTACGGAGCTGTTAAACAAGTTAAATGCAAATTTAATCTCAAGAAAGGTGATCACGTTAGAATCTCTAAACTACGAGGTGTTTTTGAAAAGAAATACCAGCAAAGTTTCACGGATGAAATATTTACAATCTCAGAATGCCTTTACCAAAATCCAGCTGTTTACAAAATTATAGACTTTGATGGTGAAAAGATAAAGGGGTCTTTCTATGAGCAGGAATTACAAAATATCAAAATAGACCAGGAGAGAGTGTACCAGGTCGATAAAGTGTTGAAAAACGCACGTTCAGAGGTTAACGACAGGTTCTAGTTAGCTGGAAAAATTGGCCAGACAAGTTTAATTCATGGATTAAAGCCAGCGATCCACAGCACGTATAAAAATCTACGTAGCTAGAATTCACAGACGCTAGTACGCCAACCTACAAAACGCATAAAAAAACCTACATAGCTGGAATTCACAGACGCTAGTACGCCAACCTACACAACGCATAAAAACCTACGTAGCTGGAATTCACAAACGTCAGTTCGTCAACCTACACCACGCATAAAAACCTATGTAGTGTTATTCACAAAYGTCAGTATGCTTACGCACCACGGGAGATAAACATGGGATATCCAGCACATGGTTTTTACGTAACACTTCCGTCGAATTCGAATGCTGGGACCTTTGAAAATATAACTTCGGATTTTATTGTACATTTAGCAAAACCTATCGAATTATCTGGGGAGTGGGAAGTCGGTCTTTGTGAGATAATTTATCCTCACACGTGGTACAATCTTCCCAGCTCAGAGTGTTATTTTTTGCTCAGAAAATGTGTGCAGCCTTATGGGACAAATAAAGAGGAATCAGTTATTCCTTTAAAAATCAGCAGAGGTGGAAGTTTCCGAAGTATTCAAGACTTGCTCAAGCAGATGACACGTGCGTTACATGAGTACACATCAGCAGTGGAGCTGCCTTTTAATTCTATAACACAAAAAGTGGAATTTAAAGGTCAAGGTCACTATCAAACCAGATTGCAGCCCCTGTTGTGTTATCTGATAGGTTTGGACCTGTCGCAGTGGTTTACATTATCCGAAAGACCGGCGACGTACCAAACGGATCTACACGCTGGAAATTATCATTTATTTGTTTACTCTGACATAATTGAGTATCAGGCTGTAAGGTGACTCTTTTGGGCTTGTTTTAAGGAGAAAATCTTCTAGTGGTACGAGCGCGGTTAGAACCAACCAATCTTCATATTTAACAATGGTGAGAGGCGTGCTGTTTGAAAACTGTTCGTTGTCGCGAATCTGATAAAGATTAAGCTCACCCCTGTGGTAATTAAATACATAACTCACACTTGCAGTGAACCCAATTTTTTCTAGTGAGAACTCTGTGGAGCAGATGCGGTGGTGGGACCTGACTCCTGAAAATAAACACGTTATTTTTTTGGGGAGCTCCAGCGACGTCTTCTCCTTCAGGTTGTGAAACGAACACCGGGGTGAAGGTACTAATTCAAGCATCCGATTCAAAGTGCGCATTCTGCTTGTCTAATTCGGTCGAAGTGGCCGTGTTTCTGGTTCTTTTTTCCTGCTTTTCTTCAGCATTGTCAGACGGCGTCCTAGATCTCTTTGACATGATTGCGGTTTTTCTGAAATAGAAAGAAAAGACAGAAAATAATAATTTAAAATCAATTCGCAACATGTGAAATAAAAATATATAAAACACTGAATAAAAAAATTACGAACCTGTTAATTTAGTTTATGCAAAAAACTCCGTTTCTGATGTTGATGCGCAACGCTGCTGCTGAACACAACGGGAGGTCTTCTTATCGCTCGCTGATGAAAGTACAGACAGAGTACATTTAAAATATATATATGAACCTGTAAATTTCGCTTCTGCTGCTGCTGACGTGCAACAGTGCCGAACACAACGGGGGTCTTCTCGCTGATGGAAGTACTGACAGACTGAGACACGTTCTTTTAAACATATCACAAACTGAGGAGGGGCGGGATCTGATGCTTAAAACAGGAGCTGATTGGCTGAGGGGTGGGATCTAATGCCTAAAACAAGAGCTGATTGGACGATGGAATAGTTTGATGAAAACTTTTCACAATTCTGACAGCTATCAGGGTGGGGTGGGTGAACAGACAGGTGGGCCGAGGAGATCTGTTCAAAACAGGATGTTCGTGCTCAAGACGGGTGGGTGAAAAGACAGGTGGGCCGAGGACATCTGTTCAAAACAGGATGTTTGTGGTCAAGGGTTACAGTAAATGAAAAGAGGGGTACGATTACGGTAAATGAAAAGAGGGGGACGGAGGGAGGGGTAGGGTTATGGTAAATGAAAAGAGGAACTCACGAACGGGAAAGAGGGAGGGTAGGGTTATGGCAGGTCAAACTCTTTTGCAAAATCCTAACACGTGTTCAAAACAGGATGTTTGTGGTCAAGGCTTAGGGGTTACAGAAAATTGAAAAGAGGGGACAGAGGGAGGGGTAGGGTTACGGTAAATGAAAACAGGAACTCACGAGTGGGAAGGAGGGAGGGGGGACCGGAAGTTGACCATAAACGTAAGTCCTGCCTTAAAGGGGGCGTGGCACCTGTCACTTTTGTGTGACATCATTTGACAAATACCGGGGTATTATATCTCTAGCGTGTCTGTGACCACCATCCAGCCAGCTGTCTTTAATCCACCTGCTCCTGCTTTGACCGTGCCAATTACACAGGAATCATTAGAAAAAATTGTGGAGGGCATTGTCAGTAAGCAGCAGCAAAAACAGCCCGAGCAAAAGAAGAGACAAACAAAGACTTGCCTTTCCTGTGGACAGCCAAAGTCTCGCTATGATACTGATGGCTCCTCCATTCATTTCTTCTTCCAGCAGGGACCTGTTAGGTACTTCTACTGCTCCAAAAAGGTTCACGAGACTTACGCAGCTGAAGGACTTTCAAAAACAAACACGCCTTTTGAAGAATTTTCCACCACAAGTTTTTTACAAAAAGAACTGCAGGAAACAAAGAAACGGGTGGAGGAAAAAAACTGAAAAAAAAAGAAAAAAAAAACAGAATCTCAGCCAACAGGGTGGGTTTGCAGGTGTTGCCACATGGAGTTGAAACAGGGACCCAACAGCCCACACATTCATACTGGGTTCCCTGGTGTTGCTGGGAAATATGTATATTGTTCAGCAAAGTTTCTGTCCATGTATCAGTCACAGGGCATGGTCAGGGAGATGACCTGGAAGGAGTTCTCCAAATCTCCTTTTTATGAGGTAGAAAAACAAAGATGGGTGGCTGAAAGGAAAAAATAAACCTCATGGGGTTCTATTGAGATGTTTTAGTTATCTTATTATTATCATTCTGTCGATATATTTATACAAATAAAAAATCTGAAAATACTAAAAATGTGGGAAGTTAACATGTAAATATTTATCAGAAAGAAAACATTGTACAACAAGGATACAGTATTAACATGTACCTGATTTTTTTGACTCATAAGTAAAATTATAAATAATAATCCAAACTGTATGTTCATTTTCTTCTCCAAGACTGCTCAAAGTGTAAATTAATTAAAATGTTAAATAAAACAAACATTGACAATTCATTTTCAAAACATGTCCTGGTAAAAAGCGACCAAATTTCATTTTGAAAAGTCAAACTGGAAAATTATAGTGCATTAGCAGAAATGCTTTTTCATTTCAAATTCAAACCTGCATTTGTTTACTCATAAATATAATTAGAAATCAATCAGCCAAACTTTTCTTCTATTTTCATCTTCAAGACTGCTCAAAGTGTGAATTAATTAAAATGTTCAATAAAACAAACTTTGAYATTTAATTTTCAAAACATGTCCTGGAGAAATGTGACCAAAATTCATTTTGAAAAGTCAAAGCGGAAAATTATAGTGCATTAGCAGAAATGCTTTTTCATTTCAAAGTCAAACCTGCATTGTTTTACTCATAAATAAAATTAGAAATAAATAATCCAAACTGCATTATCATTATCTTTTCCAAGACTGTTGAATTTGTAAATTAATTAAAATGATAATTAAAACAAACTTTGACATTGAATTTTCAAAATATGTACTGGTAAAAAGTGACCAAAATTCATTTTGAAAAGTCAAAGCGGAAAATTATAGTGCATTAGCAGAAATGCTTTTTCATTTCAAAGTCAAACCTGCATTGTTTTACTCATAAATAAAATTAGAAATAAATAATCCAAACTGCATTATCATTATCTTTTCCAAGACTGYTRAATTTGTAAATTAATTAAAATGATAATTAAAACAAACTTTGACATTGAATTTTCAAAATGTGTACTGCTAAAAAGTGACCAATATTCTTTCAGAAAAGTCAAATCAGAAAATTAAAATGCATTAGCAGAAATGCTTTTTCATTTCAAAGTCAAAACTGCATTTTTTAACTCAAATATAATTAGAAATCAATCATCCAAACTTTGCTTCCATTTTCATCTTCAAGACTGCCCATTGTGTGACACAACTGCTGAGAAAACAAAGAGCAAAGTGCTTTTTCTTTTTCACACCCTGCCCCCGCAAAACATGTAACAAAATTAAAATGACTTCTCAATCATAGAGGTATTTAAAAACACTAGTGGAGTCTCTGGCGTCCTCACACGGTGGCAGCGGGGATGACTTATCTAGCCTTTATATAAAAGGTCTATGTTCACAAACCCGAAGCGGCGCAGGGGAGTGACATCACGGCCATGGGCAAGGCGGTGTGTATTTCTTCCCCGTAGGAGACGAGGGCGCGAGGATTATATTTGGAGACTGCAGGAAAACATGTCCAAATCTGTACCAGAGCTGCTAAGAGAAGCTGCAGCTGCCCTGGAACGGCAACAAAATCAACCGCATCAGCTTTGAACTCGCTTCTTGTCTCCCACCACGCCAGCAACGCTGGCCTCAGCTCCAGAGTGTTGTAACCCTCGAGGTAAGATTTCAAGCTAGCAAGCTAAGCCGACACGCAAGTAGTTTTGTTTTTATTGTTGTAAACATGTAAGTTGTATATCAGATTTAACATACGCCACAGCAGAAGACACATTTTGTGCGACTTGTCCTTGGTGGTGATAAAAGGCACCCGCTCTCACACAATGACTTGTTTCCTCTCATTATATTATGTTACGTTATAATTATTAACATCCAAAATGCACAGACTAGTCCGTGTTTATGGTTGCRCTGTGTTTTAGCGAGAGCGATTCATAAGTGTCGCATTCACGAAGATCTATCTTATTTTAAGATGCCTTGATACAGTATCTTAAAATAAGATTACGTAATAGGATTATGTCATATTTTATTTATATTTCTAAAAGCACCTCACAGCATTCCCCTGTAACACTGTGTTCACGAGCAGAACAAAGCCGCGACAGATCAGCTGACTGGTTTTAAAGCGAGGGGCAGTTTGACCGCAGCTGCTGCACATGTCCACCTGCCCACTTGTCCACGCGCAGCATGGCTCTGACCTGCCCGGACTTCATACATGTCAACCCTTCAGAYGGTTAYTTGTGTGATGAACATCAAATATCTGTCATTTGCGCAAAAAATCTGTATTAATCTCACGCGGATGGAGTGGACCGCAGCGAGTGAGGAGGAGGAGGAGGAGGGGCGCGTCTCTTAAAGAAGTGTCTACATTTGACTTATTTTTTCTAAAATCACAGTTCTCTGAGTCAGCTTCAGGTGCTTGTAGTTAATCATAATATCTTATAAATTTAACCAGGTGTTTAAATTACACAATAATTTTACTGGAGAAACTTGTCTGTTTGGTTAAAAAAAAACAGTAAAATTATTATTTTTTTCTGTGCAGAGAACTTCCTCTGCCATAATTTTCTCAAATATATCAAAGCCCCTCAGTTGAAAACACTAAAATGGTAGACTTCTGTTATTAACATAAAGCTGYTCTTTTTCCATTTAGAATCCTTTGCACAAGTCCTTTTTGTTCAGATGGACGAGCTCAGATTGTACAGATTTAAAAACAAGAATGAACACTGAGAGAATCAGCATAAAGACAGCTGATTCTACATTCTGATTCTGATTCTTACACARGGGTAGACATAAGGATCTTTTTCAGGTTGTCCAGTGGACAACCTGTTGAAGAAATCTGGTTGTCCAAAAAAATTAAATTAAAATGTAATTTAATAGGTAGGCTACATTGTTCTGTATGCAAAGTTTACTGTATACAAATGTTCTCAGTCAGCAGGTTAGCAGTTTCAGGAGCTGCTTGAGTAAAACTCCTCCTCATCTTCTTTGAAATAGAGAGCAAAAATCAACATCCAACAACCATAAGCTTCCTGCTTACAGGACAAACATTTTTATTTAAATAGTAGTATAGCCTACTGTCTACAGACCTTATTAAAGCTACAGTTTAGTGTTCTTAGGACTGAGACTTTCTGGATAAAGGGGATTTAAACAGCTCTTCTGTCATTTTAGTGTTTTCAACTGAGGAGCTTTGATGTATTTATTAAAATATATATAGCACAAAAAGTTCTCTGCATAGAAAAAAAACATAATTTTTTATTGTTTTTTTAACCAAACTGACAAGTTTCTTCTCTATAATTGTTGAGTAATGTAAATGCATTGAAACACCTGGATATATTTAGAAGATATTATGGTTAACTACAAACATCTGAGGCTGACTTAGAGAACTGTGATTTTAGAGGAAAATCAAAGTCAAACGTAGATACGGTTGGGTAAAACTTTGACTGTGGTTAACAGTCAGTTTAATCCCTAGATGCCTTTAACAAGTTTTTATTCTCCTGCTCATTTTTACAATGACAAACACCCACTGCTTTTTTCTTGGTTGTCCACCGGACAACTTGGAGGCGGGATCTGGTTGTCTGAAACGAAAATAAGTTGTCTCGGACAACCTAAACAATGTTTATGTCGACCCCTGTTACACAGAGGAAGATCAGTGGAAACACAAGTTACTGAATGGTCATCAGCTGTGTAGTCAGCATCACATCACAGCTAAGCCACTAAGAATCTTATTTTTCCGTTTCCACAGAAAAAATACACTGTTACACACAAAAGCAGTGCATCTGCTGTGTCATGTCTAACATATAGCTATAAGTGAAAACATTTTTCATCTTGTCTTATATTTCTTAATCATGTCACTTGTTCTTCCAGGATCAAACGCTTATGGAGAGATGTGTACATCAAGTCGTTGACCCATTCCACACACTATTTTATAACCTGGAGAGAGAAGGGCTTTTAAATCCTGATGAGTCATTTGTTTGCTCTCCATTGGACTTCTCTGCCTCAACTACAGAGACAACTTGCCCTTTTCATGGATGCGTGGAACACAATACATTTGTCAATATTACATTGCATTGAAATGCTTTTTGTGAACTTGTCACCGTTACTTTACCTCTCACAAGCCTTTCCAAAGTAAAATGGAAATTTAACCTGTGTGACTGACTTTATTCACAGAACGAACAAATACATTTGTCAATAAAACATTGCATTAAAATGCTTTTTGTTGACGTATGTCAGAGAAACTTCTGCAGATGTGTAGGTCCATATCCTGCTGCAGCCAGTACTGCCATCGTGAAGTAACCTCATGTTCACTTCTTCAGCTGCAGCTCTTCATTTCATGTGCCTGTAATGAAGATGTCAAATTAAAAGAAACATTGGAAAACTATTATTTTTACCATGACTGTTAATACATGAATGCAATTAATCAAACAGCTATAATCAAACAATTATTTGCTCTAAAATCAGCTGTCTTTATGCTGCTTCTCTCAGCGTTCACTCTTGTCTTTAAATCTGTACAATTTGAGCTCGTCCATCTGAACAAAAGGACTTGTGCAAAGGATTCTAAATGGAAAAAGAGCAGCTTTATGTTAATAACAGAAGTCTATCATTTTAGTGTTTTCAACTGAGGGGCTTTGATATATTTATTTGAAAAAATTATGGCACAGGAAGTTCTCTGCACAGAAAAAAAAATTACTGTTTTTTTAACCAAACAGACAAGTTTCTCCAGTAAAATTATTTTGTAATTTAAACACCTGGTTAAATTTATAAGATATTATGATTAAATACAAGCACCTGAAGCTGACTCAGAGAACTGTGATTTTAGAAAAAATAAGTCAAATGTAGACACTTCTTTAAGAGACGTGCCCCCTTCCTCCTCCTGCTCCTCCTCCTCCTCCTCCTCCTCACTCGCTGCRGTCCGCTCCATCCAGAAAGAAAAGGCCTGCCTGAAGATCCACTAAGTCTTGCTTAATTAACTGTTCAACAGAAAAGCTGTGTGAAGAATATGTTTCTTATTTCCTGATCTAAGAATGTGTGTTTTGTTCATCAATATATGTTTAATCTTTAGAAAATCTAGGATTTGACTTTAATAATTAAATGTGTCACAATCTTATCTCTCGAAACAAACCAGATGTCTTCCCCTCCTTTTAAGTAGATGCACGATAATTAAACTAAACACTCCCTTTTATATTTGTCCTGAGGAACTTTCCCTCCAAAACATTTTTTTTATCTTTTGAATTTTTAGTAAAAACTTTTTAGCGATACCGTGTARCGTTCTAATTGGATCATTCAAAACCTTAACTCCGCCCCAAACAGAGTTTTTAAAAACTTAGTGCAGCTAGAGTTGAAGTCAGTTAAAGTTGATGTCAGTTTTCAGAAGCTCAGCAGAGGCCCTGCTGCCAGCCCTTCCTCCATGGGCTTGGGCTAGACTGTGGTTCTGCATCTCCCGCTGGATTCCTCATCAGCGTTTTTTTTTTTGTCAATTTTTTATTATTTTTCAGCATAATCCACAACAAAGAACAAACAAAAAAATAATAAAAAATTGACAAAAAAAAAAACGCTGATGAGGAATCCAGCGGGAGATGCAGAACCACAGTCTAGCCCAAGCCCATGGAGGAAGGG
>NW_013954023.1:40437-42908 GCF_001266775.1 Austrofundulus limnaeus
TCTTCAGCCAAAGCCGCTTTTATTTCAGATTTGATCACAGCTGAGAGATCGTTTTTATAGCGGCAAGAATGTCAGACTTCAAGGAGAGTGTGTCCGCCTCACTACGGGAGGGAGAGGAGGGCGCTGAGGGTCCGTCTTTAGCTTTAGCTGCAGTTAGCTCTGAGGCGGCGTCAAGCCTAACAGTCGCAGAGCTAGAATGTTGGCCTTTTCTCGAGTTTGTTGCCATTCTTCTACTCTTCCAGGCAAGAATCACTCAGGGGTAGAGTGCAGACAGACCAAATGCTCAAAACAGCAAGGACATTCAGTAGAGAACCACAATCAGAACAGTCAGAGCGGGAGCCCACGCGACACACGTCTTACTCCTCCGCCATCTTGCCGGATTCCTCATCAGCGTTTAATGTCGTTTCGTTAGAAACTGGGTTTAATGTTACCTCGTCGGCTCAACCTGAGCTTGATTTTAATAGAAGTCAATAAGCTAATTTTAACTCATGCGTCGTTTTAGTCCGTTTTTTTCCCATAAGAAGTCGAGATCAAATTACCAAGCCTTGTAGCAGCCGAAGGAGACCAGACTACGTCGTCACCAGAGAATTACCYGTTCTCTGACCTCCGGGACCAGTCGAGTTTACAGGCAAACCCCTGTGGCCTGTCATCCAGCTTGGATGAAGAGTTCTACCTGGGAAACGACCCCCAGAGATAACCTTCTCTGCTGACTTCCCTCCTGGTACCCACATGGCAGAAACAAAGGGWAAAAGTGAACATTTGTTCTGGTGACAAAAGGTGCTCAGGTTTAATTTGATTTCTTATCTTCGTATGAGCTTGATAATTCTAAATGTTTTCTCTCCCTAAACGAATTTAACTAGGATCCCTTAGTTAAATTCTCAGCTAAAGCAAATCTCCCCTCATTCCAGCCTCAAAACTCCTTTTAGTGTTTATTTTGTTGTTTGTTTATTTGTTTGTTTGTTTTGTTATTCACTTGAAGAAATTTAAAGTTAGTAGAGGTTGGTACTGTTGTTAAAAGCACAACACTATATTCTTAGGTTTTCCTTTTTGTAATGTTGACAGTGTTTAATCTATTATATTTTGATTGAAATAGGTTCAGTTACATGTCCGAAATATGTGACAACATATAATTAAACATTGGGAAGACATTAGCTGAGGATTTTGTCTGAATGCCTGTGATTCAGCCGTAGGTCAGTACGGGACTAACGCAGGCATTGAAGAAGGTGTATAAATACATGAAMTTCCTGTTTTTCCGGCAGTGTTGGTTTCCTGTCAGCTTTAGCGACAATAAACCTCACTCAGATCCAGAATTTTGGTGTGGTATAGTTTAATTCCTTCTACAAATCATTTTATTTAACAATTGTGTTTCTAATATTGACTTCAGTTTATTGAATACAAATTTTCTTACACACTCATTGCTCAAATATTTCCATATTCTTCTGGTTCAGAATGTCATCATTTCATACATGCCATAGCTGTAAATACATTTTAATCTGTAAATAAACTATATGTGATGAGCATGTCAACAGAAGCTAATGTCTAATTTTGTGTCTTGATAAGGTATTATTGATTTTTCTAAGAAAAGAACTCATTATTAAATTTGGGTAATAAATTAATAGAGACTGAATGATAATAAAGCTAACAGTTTTCTCTTCTCTTTCCTGTGTAATAATAACAAAATAAAAGGGAAGTGGTGTGCCACGAGGAAATGAGTTTATGAATTTTAATAATTTACAAATTCTCCTAATTAATATACCCAAATTACCACTACAGGTATATATCTGCTGTTTTACGTGATTGTTGAATGAAATTAAAATAGTTATTAATTTATTGTAAAAACATGACCAATAATTTTTGAAACAGATCCAGTTCAGCTGCTGTTTATCTATTAGTTTCTATGGGGGCTGTAAGCTGTTGCCCTGTTTGGTCTCCATTTCTGCTCCTCCATGCTGTCACGCTACCAGTGGACCGTATGGGCGAGGCTTAGTCTAGTGATCTATATTCAAGTATAAGATTCAGCCTTTGTGTTGCACTTTCTGGTGGAGACATTATTACTACACATATTTAAGGACGTGCGGCGCAAGCTCCCGATTGTACATGTCACTGAAAAAAAAAACCAATCTGCTCCCTGACAAGAGTAAAAGCTGGTTGTTAAATTAGAAAGATGGATTTATCAGAACCTGAACATGCAACTGATGACCAAGTCTTCTTTTTATTGTTACGGTTAACAAGACAAAGAAAAAAAATCTCCTTCTCTGAGTCCGGTGAGTAAACAGCCACTGTATGGTTGCCCCCCCCCTGTATTTTTGGTACACAAAAATAAAATAAAATAACAAAAGAAAATGTTATAAATATATATTTCGACAATATATCATATATATGTCCTGATGCATCTCAGTAATCCAGGTAAAAAATCAAAAGGAAAAAAATTGTATAGGTCCTCTGGACGGGTTCTTCTTTAATGAAACGTT
>NW_013954023.1:43361-45157 GCF_001266775.1 Austrofundulus limnaeus
CTCCGGGATGACATGTGAGTTGGTGACAGTGAATCCATTCTAAGACTTTACTAATGACTGTTTGAGGCACGAATATTTTACCTGGTGGGCCTGTTCCAGGATCGGGTTCATTCTTCNATATTAGACCTTTATTCTTTTCAAATTAATAATAATTATTAATCTGCAGTTTGACAGTTGCACTTGGTAAGACTTCTTGAAGTTAAAAAAAAACTTCAGGTTAACAAGATTAATAATCCAACAAATTCTGATCTTGTTTAGTATATCAGTCTAAAAACAAGATCAAAAATACTTTTTAGCTGATATAAGACTATAAAATTTGGTTAGATGAACATTTTTCTGCAGTAAAATGACTCTACTGCTCAAAAACATTAACAGATTAAATAAGCTTCACTTTAAACCTGGTCGGGACCAGGTTAGTTTCAGAGCACTTGTTACCACAGAAACATACGTGCTTCCCCTTTCATGCAAAACCGATTCAAGGCTTAATTAATTCAGGTTTCCACCAAAATCCCAGGTTAATCCCTTATCCTAGATTCGTGCTATAGGCCTCAGATCTATGCTTGTGCTGCCTCAGTTTAGCTTAAAACTTAAATGTAGTTAAATGCACAGGTGTTTTCCTTCTTGCCTTTTTTTACTAAACCTTAAACTTTAAGCTAAACAAAGGTCAATTTAATCATAAAACATGAGATAAAGTTCTAAATTTTTTATTTAATTGGTGCATTTTAGGTGTATTTATTTATTGGTCCATTTTATATATTTCTGCTTTTATTTCTAATTATGTCAGATTCGGTCCTCCATAATAAACTGCAACTGGTAGTTAAAAAGGCACAAACATAAAAAGGAGAGTATTCTAGTCTGTATCATTCTCCACCCAACATTTTTTCTTAGTAACTACAAATGTATCCGTCATCTTACGCTTTATATTATGAAGTTTTGTCTTTTTTTTATCTTAAACTCAGATTCAGATTTGATCATCATTCTGGTGGCCTTGACTGAATAAGGTGCAGGAGGATTCCAGGTGAGCCAGTGCAGACCTGAAGACCAGCCGATGTGTTGACCAAACGGGTGCCAATCGCCATTTAGAGCAGCAGAGCCACACTTGCTGTACCACCAACCACCACCCTCTGAATCGATGCACCTGGACACAGCAATGTCACCAAAGATGCATGGAGAGCAGCCATCGTTGTCCCGGTCAATGGTGCTGAAGCCGAAACCATTTTGGTCTATGCCAGGATAGGCTCCGCGGATGGCGTCACCTTTGAACAAATAAATAAATTATTTGCAAAGCTCCTCATTTTTAAACGGTAGCTTACACTATAGGAAGAAAGTAATGTAAATCAAGAAATATTAAATTAATCTGATTGTTATGACTGACTTGAGCTTGGTTGGTTTGAACCCCAGGTGCAGGTTCAAAGGCCACACACAATGCCTCAGCAACACAAGGCTTCACACACACACACACCCCAGCCCACTGTACATCCTGCAGAAACAGGTAAACAAGAAAGTATGTGTAGAACACCACACACAGCGGGAGGAGAAAAAAAAGCAAACAGCRCAGCGCAGCGAGGCACTGGGCAGTCTGGATCGGACAGAGACCAGCCGAGGCTGCGGTAAATAGCTTCGTGTCCTGAATGATCAGGGAGACGACACAAGTCAGTTCCAAACTAAGCTGACTTGTTCATTTTAAATGAAATGTCATGAATGTCGTGTATGTCATGAAACTTTACTTTTTACAAAACATAATTTGTTTAGAACAATCAGGAATGTTAGCTTGTCACGTTCTCCGTCCTCAACCC
>NW_013954023.1:45227-49049 GCF_001266775.1 Austrofundulus limnaeus
CACACACACACACACACATACACACACATATATATGTACACCCTAGGCGGTTCCCCTTTAACATCACTTCCTGTTACTTCACAGGCAAATATCTCAACAACTGTTCATCTCAGCGACAAATGCATTCATATGGACTACAAAAATTTGACGTCACAGGCACTTTAAACACAGACCATAATACTGATATTACCAAATAACATGCACTTACATGTGTCTTAAGTCACACGTATACTTACTAATCCAAGCCAATTAAATCTTTCCTCATTGGCACTTTGAGGCTAATTAAATAAAAAAATGCTAAAGTACCTGCATTTCCTCTGTATTTCCCAACATGCAGTTTGAAACTGGATTTCTCATTTCCCACTTTGAAGTTCTTGTACTCTGCAAAAGCAGTGCCACCTTCATGATCCCACAGGTCCACCCTCAAAGTCCACTTCTTGGATTTCTTTTTAGTCAGAGCAAAAACTGTTTTCAGGCCGAGCCAGTGGTCGTCTAAAGAAATCAACAGAACACAAAAGACATCTACGTTATTGCTTTTCTCATGTTTCAAAGTACTAATTTTTGTTCAAGTTCCAAAAAGCTGAAGGTTCTTTCCAACTCCAGCTGAACCTTCAAAACTGTCTCTCACTGCCGTAGTTGTGCAACGAAAATCACGTTATTTTGTTCTCAGAGGAGCTTTGTCCTCACCCTCTGGACACAAGGCTCGGGTTGAACTTTTTCTTACAAACAATTGCACCAAGTAATGTGTGATTGGTCAGAAGTTGTGGGTGTATTTGTTTATGCAGAAAAGCACTTTGACAACATGGTGTCATTTTGCCTCAACTAATCCACTTTTAGAAGTTAGCAGTTGTTTGTGCAAACAAAGTGGATAATTTTGAAGATTTTTGAGTTTTAATGATTCTTCCAGACACTTATAAAGGTAGATAAAGCCCAAAATCTCCTAGATGGAGAGAGCACAGGCATTGGGCCTCATGCAAGAACATGTTCATATTCTTATCCTAAATTTCTCTTACTTTTGTTCGTACAAAGGGTTCGTACGAACATGTCACGTCAGATTCAACAAACACTTCTATTTTCAGGAAAAGTGTGTAAATGAGCTGCGTAAATTCCACCTGTTCATATCCAGCTGCTCGTGCACGCGAGAGGAGACGAGCATAATTACCACCCCAAAAACACCATATAAGGCTATGTTTCCTGCCTCAGATACAAGGAAGTGTCCATTCATGAAAAATGACAGCGAAAATTAAAAAGAAGAACTTTACTTGTTCAGAGATTGAAGTCCTTCTGTCAGAGATCCAGAAACGAAAATCTGTCATTTTTATCAGGTCAGCTGTGGAATAAAATGAGCTGCTAATAGTATAAACAACTGTGTTAAAATATCCAGGAGTCGCTGGAGGGATTATGTATCCCCTCTGGCCTGGGAACGTCTCGGAGACCCCAGGACGAACTGGAATGTGTCGGTCGGGAGAGCGGGGTCTCTCTGCTGCTGCCCCCGCGACCCGATCCCGGATAAGCCGGACGGACGGACAATTTATATTGTTAGTCTAAATTATTACATTTAAAATTATAACTCTAATTCAAGCAGAATAGCCTATTGTCAACATAATTATAGAGTGTGATTTATTTTCAACTCAAAATATCTTCAAACTAACGAAATATAAAGTTATTAGKGARGAAAAYCCGTCTGGATAACAGCAGACTGACTGCTCGTAAAATATACGACAGGTCTGGACCACTTGTGAATTTTGTTCGTATCTGAAAAAAAATCTTAGAATATGAAAACATTGGTGAATGCCACAMATTCTCCTAAATCACTCGTACACACAACTTAAGAACAAATCTGTTCGTACGAACGGTTCTTGCATGAGGCCCATTGTTCAAAGAAGAATCCATCTGCTGAGGTGTGGCATGAAAGATTTATGGCCAATTGGTGGACGTAGGGGTGGAGTGAAGACCCCAGAGGACAGAAATCCCTGCTGTGGTGTGTACTTGTGAACTAGGTGTGTGCAAAAACAAACATCTCACAACTACATTACCACAAGACAACTTCTTTGCTTCGGATGGCGTATGGAGAGCTCTTTAAAGGCGACATCTTAATTAAAAATCCACTTTTTTTCTCTCCATTTTCAATAATGTTGACAAAATAAAGCCTAGCACTTCAAAGGAATGGTCTTATTTGGATGTTTTTGTTGACAGGCAGGGCAGTGATGAGTATAAAATTATATTTGCTATGTAAAATATCTTGAATGGACACCAGAGGCCACGAGTATTGACATTACAAGTGGAACTTTAATATTATTCAGCAATTGCCAAAGTGGTTTTGCATGAGATCTGGTGGTTGTATCATGCAGTTACATGTGGGACGTACAGATCTCTCAGAGGCTTGATGTTGGAACAATTGTGACAGCACCCACACATATCTTGAAGTTTCTGATCACGCAAATAAGAGCGATCATTCAAGGGAGAATTGCCAATAATTATTGCCAATAGTTAATATCTGTGCCAGCCATGAGGATGCAGTTAACGGACTCTTCACAACAATCAGTTATTCATAACCATGTCTTGACAACTGCCATTAATATCAAAGTGGCTCAGCTCCATGTCCAACAATTAGTGGTTTGAGCAAATGGCGCCAATGTTACTCATGATATGGTGTTGGGGAGTCTTAGGGTCTAACTTCAGGTCACATTAAGCTTTTATTAGGGCGACCCTAATAATACAGTGTTTTATCAGACGCTCCCTTTATTTTCTTGTCTTATTGCCAGGGTGCTGTCTCAAGAGGGCTGTCTTTCAACAAGACAATGCTTTGTCCACACATTGTACATGTTTTCATTAGGGGTGTAGCAATCCATCGATCCATCAATTATCTATACCCGCTTTCTTCCTTTCTGGGGCACGGGGTCACTGGTGCCCATATCCAGCAGTCACAGTGCGAGGGGCGGGGGGTACACCCTGGACAGGTCGCAAGTCAATCACAGGGCCACCACAGGGATCCAGTGATCCACATCAATAAATCGATTATGATTAATTACATCAAGGCAACACAAAAACATTGAAATAAGATGCGTGTATGATGTCACATCATATCATTCGCAGACCTCTACATTTGAACTGAATCAGGATCAAATCATGATAGACTTTGTGATATTGAGAAACATTGTTATCATCATCCAAATAAATATAATATTGCATCGTGATAAAGCTGCTGATTTACACCCCTAGTCTCCATAGACAAACTGAGTTATATTCAGGTCCAACCAAATCAAACAAGAGGACTCTGCTTRGAAATCAACTAGGAAATCACTATCTATAGTGGCATCTGCTTCATGAAAGGATATAACAACTGTGCGACTATGTGGAGCACAATGGGCCTCATGCAAGAACATGTTCGTATTCTTATCCTAAATTTCTCTTACTTCAAGCTATTCTGCTTGAATTAGAGTTATAATTTTAAATGTAATAATTTAAACTAGCAATATAAATTGTCGGTCCGGCCGGCTTATCCGCTATTGGGTGCGGTGGGGGGGATGCCACTATAGATAGTGATTTCCTAGGGTTCGTACGAACATGTCACGTCAGATTCAACAAACTCTTCTATCTTCAGGAAAAGTGCGTAAATGAGCTGCGTAATTTACACCCGTTCTATCCAGCTGCTCGTGCACGCGAGAGGAGATTAACATAATTACCACCCCTAAAACACCATATAAGGCTGTGTTTCCTACCTCACATACAAGGAAGTGTCCATTCATTCATGAGAAATGACAGCAATGATTATAAAAAAGAAGAACTTTTTGAGTTCAGAAATTGAAGTCCGTCTGTCAG
>NW_013954023.1:50049-52175 GCF_001266775.1 Austrofundulus limnaeus
TCCTAAATCACTCGTACGCACAATTTAAGAACAAATCTGTGCGTACGAACAGTTCTTGCATGAGGCCCAATATTACAACTTGTCTCTAAACCTGAGGGTTGGTCCAGCAGTTTACCCATACTGTCAACTCCACCTATCATTTGACTTTCCGTTGTATTCATCGCAAAACAGTCGAATGACCTCATAACATGTTCAGTTCCATTTCATATTTATAAATTTGTCTGGTTAACTTTTTTTTAAAATCAGTATTAAAATAAATTATTTTTTAAACTTATTATGCTTCAGATGTCTTTAGCCATGAACAAGTTGTTTACATACGTGTTGCGTTTCCAAATCCATTTTTATATGCTTCCCAGTTCCTGTTGAAGGACAGTGATCCTCCACTGCGTCTCTGAAACACAGTCCAGCCACCGTCTCGACGCATCTCACAGTACACCTGAGTAGGATGACACACACAACCATGGTAGCCTTTTGTTAATATTAGACCATTCCTCAAAGACTGAGCAAGAGTATAAAGAAATTTGGGAAATAAAATAATGTGAATGTATTATGGACATGCTGCTTATTACAGAGTCTGAATTTTACCAAAAGAAGCACAATTGGAATTGAAAGTGTACCATACCCAGCCAGTATTTATCAGTTTACAAAAAAACTGATACCAGAATGTTTTGCTTATTTAGAAAATGTTGTTGGCCTTGTGGTTACGCAACTCAAACATGAGACATACAGTTAACTTAGGGCGGGGGGGACAAAGATGATAAAAATATCAGTTCAACAATACACATTCCTAAGAACAGCAGCTGCACGTTACAGCCAGAAAACAAAAGTGAGAAATTTGTCCTGTTCTTTATGAATATTGCATTTCATCTTATTTGTTCAACTTTAGAATATGGATATTAACTCCCAAATATGATCTTTTCTTTTGCCAAACAATTCTTTGAGGAACTCAGGTTGGTCACCTTCAAGGGTTTCTTGACTCCAGCAGGCTTGATGACATAAATTCCACTTGTTGCTTGTGGTGATGTGGTCTTAATCTGTGTGCAGTCTATTCCTGGGGTTTCAACAAGAGATAAGATACATTTTGTTTCCAAATACCCGAGAACAAACAACAAATAATCCTAATCTTCTTACCTTGAAAAAAGAGAGCTTGCTGATTTTCCTGGGATATGAAACAGTTTTAAAAATGTGATTTGATGTAAACAACAATGAGCGCATTTAAATGGTTACATTTATATTTACCTCAGTTTGTTCTGAGCAGCTCACTAGAAGGACCAAAGCAACACAAAACCCGAGCGGACTCTTCATTTTAACCTGCATACAAACAAGTTTGCCTCAATCAAGGGTAAAATACAAATAATTTCTTTTAAAGAAACAGAATCCCACAAGCTGAAAGGAGAAAAATACACCTATTTCCTCAAGCCCGTACTTGCATGGTGGGTGGACCTTGTACCTTGTCCCAGCTCCAACTACACAACTGAAGCAGCACCTCAGTAAAACAAAATACCACACCTCCTTCCCCTAAAGGCTCTCCTTGTATGTCAGCTCAGACTGGGTGGGAAACGTTTCTGAGCAACAGACCCATTAACAAACACTGATCTCTGCTGTTCCACTGCAAACAACATGCTCTTTGTGTTCTTCTAAGTAAGGTCACACAAATTTCCCCACTTGTGACATGGTCGTACGGTCATGCTGATTTCAGACTCTGCTCATCGGGCTACACCTCTCTAAGTAAACATTTTCAAGATTGATACACTGTTGGAGAAATAGACAATAATGCCCCTTTTAAGGGAGCAAACATGTTTCCTTTTAAACTAAACAATTCTTAAAATAAAGTCCTCCAGCTGAATTCTCTTGAATTTCAGTGCAGCTTTTGGTTTGTAGTAAATTATTTCCAGCTTGGACCAGTGGTGCAACAGAAAAAATCAGTTCAGGGGCCACTGAAAGTTTGAGGTTGGCACCAAAACCAAAGGCCAGAGCAGGACTTCAGATTTGTTATGTTATTGTCATATTTAGGTTATTTGACAAATACATACAGTGGTTTGCAAAAGTATTCATACCCCTTGAACTTTTCCATATTTTGTCACATTACAACCACAAACATAAATATATTTCACTGGAATTTAATG
>NW_013954023.1:53175-54863 GCF_001266775.1 Austrofundulus limnaeus
CATTAAATTCCAGTGAAATATATTTATGTTTGTGGTTGTAATGTGACAAAATATGGAAAAGTTCAAGGGGTATGAATACTTTTGCAAACCACTGTAAATACAGGAGTGAAAGAGGGAATGGTTGTTTGTCTCTTTGTGCCCCTGTCATGGACTGGAGACCAGTCTAGGATGGATGGATGAGTGGTGGGTGGATGGATGGACAAAACACTAGACCTTATAGAACAGGTCTAGTCTCTAAGATATCAAATAGTGCAATGATGAAGCAGAAAAAGTTAAYAGGTACCTCTAGATGTTGGCAAATGTAGTCTAACAACTCAAACAAAGATGAGACATAAAAATAAAAAAAATGTGGCRTGAGAGCATATAAAACCGTGAGAGCATATAAAACCCTCAGATAAGTGTGTCTCACTCTCAGTGCGTGACACTTGAGAGCCCTGTATAACACAAACGTGTGCGCGCACACACACCTACCTTTACCAGCTGCTGTTAGCTTCCTGCTAGCTGTCGTGTGGATGTGGTCTTTCCTCTCCCGGTCTTGGCAGTGTAAGAAAATTTGTATTCAATTAACTGAAATCGAGATGATAAACACAGATGTTAAATAAAATGATTTGTAGGAGGAATGAAGACCATACAACACCAGAATCTGGAATCTGAGTGGAGTTTTATTGCTGCTGCCTGCAGACAGGAAACCCACCCTGGCCATAAAACCAGAAGTTTACRTTTTTTATACAGTTTCTTCAATGYTTTCGCTCGCCCCCTCCTGGCCTACGGCTTGAGTCACAGGCATTCAGACACAATTTTCASCTAATGTATTTCAAGCGTTTATATATGTGTTGAAAAAATGTTTCGGACATGTAACTAGACCTATTTCAATCAAGACATAATAGATATACACTGTCAATATTTCAAAAAGGAGAAGTTAAGAATATAGTGTTGTGCTTCTAAAATCAGTACTAACCTACCTAACACTAAATTTCTTCACAATCCACCTGTTCACATGACCAAATCATGTGAACAGCAGTAAAAGGGGATAAATGTACATTTCCCTTTTGTAACCTCCGTCTTCTCATTTCTGATGCTGGCTCTTGAATATCCTCAGGTTAGAAATGCCAATTACAAGTGCAAGCGTGAGCTTTTAAAGATAAGTTTTCCCTGTAATGCTATGATCCACTGCTATGACCTCCTCACCAAGAGGAAAATGGAGAAGAACTAACTACTCGATCGTATCTGCTGCTTAGTGGACACAACGGCACGCACTAGAACTCACGTTTTATACCAGTAGATCACAGATGCTTTAACTTTACTTTTGTGACTTTTCACGGACTAGTAACTAGCAGCTAACGCTAAAAACAGGCAGTAAGCAGGGAGTGGAAGGGAAGAGCGTGGGAAGAATTTTACCAGAAAAACCGTGGCATATAGGCTATTGCAAAACCTTCCTCAATAATCTGTTAGTCACTCCTGTATCTCTTCTCCAAACACGGTTCCTTTTATCTGCATTAAAAGAAAAAGAGTAATATTGAAGATTATAAATAGTTCATTACCAATGGGATATTAAATCAGATATCTAATTCAGAAAGCCACTAGCATAACTTGCAGAGGTGGATATATAGACTTAATAGGCCTCATATGCAAGAACCGTTCATACGCACAGATTTGTTCTTAAGTTGTGCGTACGAGTGATTTAGGAG
>NW_013954023.1:55914-56115 GCF_001266775.1 Austrofundulus limnaeus
GTCCTGGGGGACTCCGAGACGTTCTCAGGCCAGAGGGGATACATAATCTCTTCAGCCAGTCCTGGGTTTTCTCCAAAGTGCCAGACTTATTTTAAAAACTTTTTAAAATGCTTATTTCAAACCCGCAACTGAGACCACCTGCGACCGCGCAGGGGTGGGGGGTGGGGGTGTACAGTGCGCAGCGCCGTGTCTTCTGAATAA
>NW_013954023.1:57295-57656 GCF_001266775.1 Austrofundulus limnaeus
AGAAACTGGCCTGCTGATGTCACTCGGCTGAGAGGGAAAAGGAGTCAAGGGCCCGAGAGGTAATTAAATTTCTTCTAATTTAAAAAGTGATCCCTCTCCCCTCTCAGCTGGGGGATGCTCAGGCTGGCCAGGCTCATGGACCTGGGGAGAATCTTTGCCAGCTCCTGGGGATGTACTAAAAACATGCATGTTTTGGGAGCTGTTCAAAATATATATAAAAAAAAATTAGAGTTAAGTTAAGAGACCGACAGAATTAAAAATTGGACATAACAGCTCTTGTTGTCGACAGTGGAAAGCCGTTAGCTCTCGGTGTCTGGGTGCTGGAGAAATGCAACAGACGTAAGGTAAAAGCTGTGACCGG
>NW_013954023.1:58656-59531 GCF_001266775.1 Austrofundulus limnaeus
GCAGGAGTGATCATTAACACATAAATCTTTAAATAATAATAATAATAAATAAGCTTTTAAACCAAATAAGGAAAATTAAAACTCCAGGAAAAATAAATAAATAAATAAATAAATAAATAAATAAATAGATGAATAGGGAAAATAACAGGAGAGAACTTGGAAGCAGTTTGTGTCTGTCTGCAGTTTAAACAATGAGAAAAATATTGGGCAATGATCTCATTAATTATTAGAACAAATATTAATCACCAACTGAAATGAATAGTTTTGAACCTTTTTAAACAAATAAAAATAATATTTATGCCACCTGAATTGTGAAAACAGACAGGAATAAGGAAAAACGTAGGTGTACAAAGTGTTGTGATGTATAGTTACATCACAATAGATTTAAAACACAAAATAGGCCAGTTAAACTCTAAAAGCCAGATGGCTAAAGTTGGATAACTACTGTACACAAAAGGTATGCAGTTGTTGAAGCTTGCTACAATTTTCTGTTCATGTGTCAAGCTAAAAATAACAAATAATAACAAAAAATGCTGGGAATGGCAAGAAATTAAAGAGGAAAATAGTAATAATGATGAGAAATCTGCCGGTGATCCCATTGAAATGTAGTACATATTGCTGTTTATATTTAAAATAAATCTGAAACAGCTTAGGTCTTGTTGAGGAAAATTTGGTTGCCTTAATTTAATCAGAATCTTTTAATGGTTTACAATATGTCATGTCATGTCAACTCTAATTATATAGCACATTAAAAGCAAGTATAAAGCTGCACCAAAACAATCTTTACTCAATAGGAAGAAAACTTTAAACATAAACAAATGACAAAATATAGTTGGAGGTATGGAAAAATGATTTTAGTTTCACATGCTATAAAC
>NW_013954024.1:0-398 GCF_001266775.1 Austrofundulus limnaeus
GTTGTTGTTGTTGTTGTTGTTGTTTTTTTTTTTTTAATGCCGGTCGAGGCAGATGGCCGCCTGTGCTGAGCCTGGTTCTGGTTCTGCTGGAGGCTTCTTCCTGTTAAAAAGGGGTTTTTCCTCTCCACAGTCGCCATGTGCTGCTCAGGATGGGAGACTGTGTCGAAGGGACACAACACAATCTGCTGCTTCTTTAGATTATTATTTTTTTGTTGTTTTTCTACAGAGACCTGAGACAACTCTGACAGAATAAGATAAAGTGAAATACTCCACATGTTTAAAATGTAAGGTGTAGAAATAAAAAGTTAGCTGAAAAACAGTTATTCTAGTATCCTGATGCATCTCAGTAATCCAGGTAAAAAATCAAAAGGAAAAAAAATTGAATAGGTCTTCTGGAC